>NC_048219.1:142768518-142780377 GCF_002007445.2 Ailuropoda melanoleuca | reverse complement strand
TGTTCCCTCTCTCGCTGGCTGTCTCTATCTCTGTCAAATAAATAAATAAAATCTTTAAAAAAAAAATAGGGCACCTGTTTGGCTTAGTCAGTTAAGCATCCAACTCTTGATTTTGGCTCAAGTCATGGTGTCAGCATCGTGGGATCGAGCCCTGCCTCCGTTCAGGCTCCCTGCTGAGCATGTAGCCTGCTTAAGATGCTCTCCCTGTCCCTTGCCCTCTGCCCCTCCCCCCCAAGGAAAAGAGAGAGATAAAGGGAACATAATTTATTACAAAATGACTTCGATTTGTAAGTGATCAGGTACAACTCATTAGCAGGCAGAATGAAGTAACTGGCTGAGTATTTGCATCTCCACCTGTAACCACTGTGAGCGGGCAGGTGCAAGTTCACACCAACTTGGGTAAGAGGGAACGACGTTCCTGGAGTGGCAATGTCTTTGGGCACATGATCTTCCAGAAGGGGTGAAAAACTGTCAGTAAAAATCTGAGCAAAACATAGTAATTCATTTATATGACAGTTGCACTACTGGAAAATTCAGGGGCTCATACGACAGTGCAATAATTACTTTGAGTTTATATTTAAAATGGAGCCAAGGTCTAGGATCAGATAACTACCAGCAGTTTTTTTTCCTACATCAATCTCTAACAGGACCTTTGAACATCACGTGGGACAATTCTTTACTGAGTGGGCCAGTCCCCGGGCCTAAATCCTAGGAGGGCCCACACTGTTGTGACACCCACAGATGCCCCCATTTCCTGTCCACATGCAGAGTGGTTGGGCCTGCCTCTTCCAGGTAGCAGCTGCACCAGCCAGGCCTGGCTTCATGCAGTCAGGGGTCCCAGGGGAAGTCTTGGGTCACTGAGCCCTTCCTGCAGTGTTCAGATGGGTGATGTCAGGCACAAAGGTGCAGAGCTGTATAGACTCTTGTTTCCTGAGTACCCCGTGGAAGGATTCTCCTGTCCGCATGGTTTCTACCCTCCAGTGAGAGACACCGGGTAACTGTACAGAGAAGTCTGAATGAGGAACAATATCGCTCTTGTCCCCACCCCAGAAATAATTGTAAAGGCCGCATCCTGCGCTTTGTACTTAACGATTAGCAACCAAAAGGAACACACAGCTATCCACATGCCAGTACTTTCTCCTTGTCTGTGTGCACAAATGGATACACAGGAAGATGTGAAAATGGGGCTTTCCACCAGTTTTCCCCTTGAGTTGAAAGAAACTTCTCTCTGTATTTCACATGGGTTTTCCCCCTGGGGGCAACTTGTATTGGATGTTGGTGACCAACTGGGAAATTTTTGCATTTTAATTAAATTACCTAAGACAAGACAGTGCTTTCAAAGGAAACATGAAAGGTCTTCCCACACATAAACAGCATTTGTCCCTCGAAGACATAAAGTTAGTGATGTTCCTACGTCAGCATTTGTTGTTGTTTGCTGTTTGCTGATTATACAACCGCCAGACTGTGTGGAGAAACAGGGCTCTCCCTTGGGTGCTCAGAACCCAGCGTACTGGATGGCCGGCCCTCGGGGATAAAATCCAGATTGAATATGAATATGTGAACCCATTATGGGACTGTTCTTTCTGGGTAGTCCTGGGGTCTCTTTCTTGCCACTGCGGATGCGGGTCTCCTTTTCTCTTTCCAAGTGAGTCTCATCATTTCCTAACTTAAGTAGGAGGTCCTGTCATATCCCCGACACTGGCAAAGAACCCTGCTTGAAAAGGAGTTGTTACATGTGTTGCCAGGTCCCCACGTTGTCGTTCTAAGTGGCTGTCCTGTGTCAGCAATTGTTGGAGAAGCAAGAGCCTCCCCAGGTCCTTTTGGAGGAAGAAATCCAGCACGTACCTCCTTCACCCTGGCCCCCCTCCCTAGAGCCACGTGTGTGGCAGCCTACTCCCCACGTCAGGTGAGAGGAAGGATGAAAAGAAACTTGGAGTTAGAAGCTTTTCAAATCCATTTGCAACTATTTCTCAAGCCCCAGTGATACGTCAGACATGGCTCTAACGCAGCGGGGGACAGCAGTGACCAAGGCCAACTCCGCGCTCGTAGGGCTCCTCCTGTAGCCCGTGCACACACAGTGCGGAATGCGAACAAGTGAGGGGAGCGAGCCGCAAGACCGGGACAAAGCTGTCCTCCGAACNGTCAGACACAGCGCAGCGGGGGACAGCAGTGACCAAGGCCAACTCGCGCTCGTGGGGCTCCTCCTGTAGCCCGTGCACACACAGTGCGGAATGCGAACGAGTGAGGGGAGCGAGCCGCAAGACCGGGACAAAGCTGTCCTCCAAACACACTAGGACAAAGCGGGGGCGGGGGGGGGGGCTAGGAGAAGCGGTGCAGGAAGTAGACCGGTAGGAGACTGTCAGATCCTGCGAGTCCCTGCAAGGACCTCAGAGTTTACTTGGTGAACATGGGAAGACCACCGAGGCTTTTGAGTCTGTGGATCTCTTCTGCACCCCCACCCGCATTAAGACTCTAGGAAGGAGAAGCCAGTTGGGTCTTTAATTCTACTGGCCACAAACCCCAAAACACCTAGCAGTGCCCTGTTGTAAGGGATGGCTCCAAGAGGGACACACGCTTCTTAGCCCTGAAGCTGTAGCCTGGAGACCTCCCCAGGACTGCCTGTGGTTATGTGTGAAGCGTCATCCGTGTATCCCGCCGGGGGGGAAGGACGAGTAAGGCGGGGCTCTTTCCCACCAGGCCTCGTCATCTAGGGTTGTGCTGTCCGGTATGGTAGTGGCTCTTGGGCACTTGAAATGTTGCCAGTAGTAAAATCCATGCTTATTTTNTAGGGTTGTGCTGTCCGGTATGGTAGTGGCTCTTGGGCACTTGAAATGTTGCCAGTAGTAAAATCCATGCTTATTTTTGAAGACGCAGTGTGAGGAAATGAATGCATAATGCCTAATAATACCTTTTTATTGTGAGTACATGTTGTAACGATATTTTTGAAATAGGGTGTTAAATAAAATATAGTACTGTATTTTCATTTTTTAAACTCTTTATACTAGCTTTATGCAGCTAGTAGCAAACACAGAACTGCGTGTATGGCTCCAACAGAGTTTGATACCCAGCATACAACAGTAGACGGAGAACAATAGAGGAATTTTGTGATTAAACTCCCATTTGGAGAACGAGAGAATGAGATATCAGTCACCAGTCTCTAGTATATTCTATAACCCACTGAACGGGTCTTTGGAGAGACAATGGGGTATCAGGGTTCTCCTGCATTCCAAACATATTTCCTGATGTGGTTCTTATGTTTTGACCCTATTTTATCTAACCGTAGGGTAGCATAGACATTTTGACTTTTCCAAACTACAGGGTTCCAGATTATTTGACTCTCAACCATCTTGATAGCAGATCACAGGCAAAAAGGGCCTCTAATAGAAAGCTGTAGTTTTTTTCTCTCTGTGCTTCCAGTCAGTTTCAGTCTAAATTATCTCTTTTCTGTAGTTCTTACCGAAGGCTGCAAGAACTAGCCAACACATGCCAACATTCTAAATGTTTCCTCCAAATCTTTTAATGGTACACCATCCGTAGGCTCACGGACTTAAGAGGCCAAGAATTCAACAGGTGGGTGCAGAAGCATGAGTGTGGCCATCACGTAGCAAGGATGCCAGCGTCCTAGCCCAGGAGAGCCTGTGCTAGCCTTCGCTTGACCTTAACTCAGTCACCTGCATATTTTAGGGTTAGTCAAAGTCAACACTCACTTCTAGTACCGATTTCTATGTCACAAGAGTGTTTGTTTTGCCAATGATAGAAAACCTGATTATACCAGCTCAAACAAAATAGAGAATTTGTTTGTTAATGTAAATTAAAAGTCCAGAAAAAGGGCTAGCCTCAGGTACAGACGGATTCAGCCAACAAAGTCAGTAGCCGGTTTTTCTCCACTACACCCCCCCAATTCCGTACTTTGTTGGTTTCAGTTTCACACCCCACGTGGTCAAAGGATTAGTGTGGCCATTTCAGCCCCTGTGTCCTCACAGATCCCACGCCAGCCCATCTGGCGGAAATGTCCTTGCCTCAGGCCACAAGTTCCCTTGGTTCTAATGAGTTCACGGGCCATCACTCAAAAACCCTGGGGCCAAATGAATGCAAGACTGTGATTAGCCGGCCCTGAATCACATGCTCTTCCTGTATCTGCAGTGGGAACGAAAGCCTCTGGACCCACAGGTCTGAGAGTGAGGGAGAGGTGGGTCTCCAGACAAAAACTGAAGGACATCATCTTAAGTAGGATGAATTAACGCTGAGCTGCCAAAACAAACCCAAGTAAGGTTATACCAATTTATAGTAATAGGGCATCGAATAGTACAAACTTGTTTTCAATTTCTCTGTGTTGCTGAGATTTTTTTTTTCTTTAGAGAGAGAGAGAGAGAGGGAGTGGACAAGCAGAGGGGCAGAGGGAGAGGGAGAGAGAGAATTCTAAGCACACTCCCTGCCCAGCACATAGCCAGACGCAGGGCTCGATCCCACAACCCTGAGACCATGATCTGAGCTGAAATCAAGAGTCGGCCACCCAACTGACTGAGCCACCCAGGCTCCCTTTCTGAGATTATTTTTAAATGACCAAACCTCTGTGTAACTGTACTGATTATTTTGTGGAGAAGAGGGAAATTACTTTGTTTCTGCTTCTTTAAATCACATAATTCCCATATTTTAACATTTTGAAAGTAGATTTCCTCATGCAATAACTGCATATATTTAATCTGGCATGGTTTCTCTTTCCTCCTAAAAAGCTATAAGGGAAGCATTTTGCTGTTGAGGAAGGTGTGTCAGAATTGAGGAAACCCTATTCTAAAACATCTTTATACTACCAGGGCAAAAACCATGTTCTTACAGGTAGCTATGGAAACACAACTTGGAAAACCAGAATTATAAGCAAATAAATCTTCTCATATTTTACACATGTTGATTCAGTCTACGTTGAAGGGTCGTAGGCTGTGATCCTTTACCGCTTTTCCCAGACTGGTGAGAATTGTGCTATTGTTTTATAATCTTCTGTCTACTCTTGGTTTTGTATTTCTGTACATTAATATGGAGGATTCTTTCCCTGATTGGTCCAAGAGCTGATTGATTATTGTTTTACTCTACCATTAAGCTCAGATTGGTCTGCCAAGTTAAAGTTCCCTTTAACTTAAATTTTCCTGAAAAGAGGGTTCAAGTCTAGCCTTGGCATTCCTTATTCTCTATGTGAGAGGAAACAATCTTTTTTTTTAAATTTTATTTATTTATTTATTTATTTATTTATTTATTTATTTATTGGGGGGGCACATAAGCAGGAGGAGGGGCAGAAGGGGAGAGATAGAATCTCAAGCAGACTCCCGGCTGAGCATGGATCCCAACTCGGGGCTCGATCTCATGACCCTGAGATCAGGATCAGAGCCGAAACCAAGAGTTGGAAGCTTAACTTGACTGAGCCACCAAGGTGCCCCAAAAGGAAATAGTCTAAAGATCTTAAGGAAATGTTATATTATGGAAGAATTTTTAGGAGATATGATTTTCTTTTTCATTCAACGTATTTATTGAGCACCTACGGAGTGTCAGAGGCGATTCTAGATGCCAAAACGACAGCAGGAAGGAAGGTCCCGTCCTCGTGGAGCTTGAATTCTAGTGGGCACACACAAGTACACAAACCATTAAATTGATGAAAAGAATGTCGAGTGATGACACATGCTGTGCGTAAAAGAGAACAGGCACAGAGATGGGGCACGAGGAGGGACCTTTTTGCTGAAACTGAAGATTGAGAAGGAAAGATTGATGAGTGTCCTGGGGAGGAGGGCTTACAAGTGTAAGGCCCCAAGATGCAAATGAGCTGGATGCACTTAAGGAACAGAAAGGGCTGGAAGATAAATTAGCAAGGAGGGGTGTTACTTAAGATGAGGTGAGAGGGCTAGGGCGGGGCCAGAGACCGTGGGTTCTTGAGGGCTCCAGGCAGAGTTTGGACTTTTTAAGTGGAATGAGAAACCACTAGAGGGCTTTAAGCAGGGGAGGAACGTTATCTGATTTTTGTCCTGGGGTGACTAGTAGACACCTCATAAATGGGTCCAAAGTTGGCTGTATTTATACATTTTCATTAAAGACGAAAGTAGAACCAAACTCTAGACAACTGCTTCCTTCTGCACCTTGGGGGCTACAGCCTTCTAAATGATTGTCCCCCCTAACTGAGCCATCCCTGGTGGATGGGAATGGACGTGAACCGTATGTGTACTGAATGCTGAGTGTGTATTTGCGTGCACGTGTGTATTTGCAGTGCCTCACTCAGAGAGCTTCAAAATAATTCTGAAAATACACAGAGAAATCATCCTATTGCCCATGTTCCCTTTTTAGACCTAACTAGAGTTAAACTTCCCCAAAGGTTCACTCAGGCATTCACTCGGTAGTTGATCAAGTTTTCTATTTTCCTGAGGTTAGCAGAGAGGGAAGGAGATGCGAGCAGCAGGCCTCCACTTCTGTCGAGTGCCCCACACCTGCGTGTAAGATGGCTCCAAGCCAAGTGGAGAACTCTCCATTACTAATCCTTCAGTGCTCTACTTCCAGGAATTTTGCCATGGCCCCGTGTCATAAAACTCTACTCATGCAGCTAGATTCATATCGCAAAGAACTTAGAGTCTGGAAGAGACGTAGACATCAACTATCCCAGTTCTCTTCAGTAGGAGTACTGTAGGTATTTTGGGTGAGACTATCCAAAGCATCATAGGCAATTCCACATTCCTGGCTCCACCCCTGAATGCTACAGAGCCCCCCCCCCATCCAACCCACTGCTTCTCACCCCCAACTACAAATGAGTCCACACATTTCCAGCCGCCACCTGAATTGAGAACCACTGGTCTACCCAGTCCTGTCATTTTACAGGGAAGGGAATATTAGCCAACGTGTGGGCTCTTCATGCCTTTTCCCTCTGAACCCAGCACAATCAGGACTCAGGGTTCTAATTTCACAGTGAGGTTGGTTTCTGAAATGTGCCTCCGTTTTTCATTCTTTCAACTGATAACTTTTTTGGTCCTGAGTTTTTCTTCTCAGTTACACGCTATGTGTTGCAAATATAAGTCTGAACCTTTCAGATGCCTCAAGAAAAAATGATGAGCATTTTCAGAATATTTGCACATAACTCAAGGCTTTGTACATATAGTGCATTGCCTCTCCACTTCTTAGAGTCCTTTAATAATGAGAAATCTGCCTCTCCTCCTTCTGCGCTCATTACCTCTGTGCTTTTGTCAAGCATCTTCTGGGAGAGTTATTGTTATCCTGTTAAGTATGGAGGACAGAAACAAAACATTCTGGCACAGAAAGCTCTGGATCTTCATAGGACTTGAGCTGTGTATCATTTATCCTGACTTGGGCACCAAAATCACATTTCAAAACTCATTTGCCTTCATACACTTGACCAGCTCTCTTCACCTGCATCTGTGACTTTCTCTCTACACACTCGAATGCTCTGTAGATGAGGAAGAATCATTACCCTAATTATTGGTGTAGCTGAGAACTTTTAGTGCTTGGTGACACTTTTCCTTAATACTAAACGGTATAGTCAATATTGAGAGTGATACTTTCAAGCGGCATTTTCCTGAGGGAGTCTCGGGCTCTCTGAACAACTATTTCTGTGCAGGTATCTAGAATAATGTTGGCCTGCCGACTGGATGGACTTCCTGATCTCCTCTTGTCACTGTACCAAACTGATATGTTACAACCTTATGGAAAAGAGAAACATTTAATTTTTTAAGTTTAGGGGCTTTTTTCCTTGCTTGATTCTTAAGTAAAGCCAACCTAGTTTCTTTTTCTGAAGCAAAGGAGGAAGGAACAAACAACAAATTAATCAGACAGGAAGCGAATAACCACAGAAAGACGTCTGCCTCTGACTCAGTATGTCACATTTAACAAGAGGCCAGAGCTTGTCCAAAATGGCTATCCAAAAACGACCCCACACTTCGGTTGGAAGATGACGTCTTTTTCAGGGATGGTTCTCTCTCCGGGCTCACATCTTGTCTGCCTACCTGTGTCCCCGGTCATGCCTTCCTACGGTGTCCTTTAATGGTAAGAAAAGTATATTCAAACTAAATATATTTCCTTTATCAGCTGGAGGGAAGAACGAAATGGCTTTTAATGGGCCATGGTATGTTGAGATAGTTTGATTTTTCAGTAGAAGACCATGTAATCTATTCCTGTTGCAGAGAATGCTAGTTTCAACACTGTGGTGATTGTGGGCAATTCATAACTTGTGTTTTGTACCAAAAAGTAAGGCAGATTTTCAGTAGAATTTTTCCTCACCACTGGACAAGTTTGGATCACAGGAATTCTTTTTTCCCATTTAAAATGGGGGGGTTTTGTCTGTAAGTATAACCTTTCAGTGTGTGGTACAGTCGTCCACATGCTGCTTTTGAACTGTCGCTTTGGTGAGTAGCAGTAAGTACTTTTAAAGTAAAGGGAGTCATTGGAAACTTCAAAGGAAAGTACCATGGAACTAAGGTGTTGCCTTTCTGTTGCTACAGATATGTCACTTAAGTTCAAATACCAAATTAAACCATTTCTAGGCAGAGTATTTTAGGAAGAAGACAGTCTGTCTTTAGAATCTTTTTATTCAGCCCCCTAACAGTGCAGTGCATAGCTACTTCTGCCAATCAAATTCTGTAGCATTTGCTACAGCTGTTTACAGCGAATATGATGAACATTTGTCGTAAAATATGGTAACTTAACATTTTCAAGCAATGTATCCAGAGACCTACAGGTTAGGATTAAGGAAAGTTTTTTGTATCAAAAAAATTTTTTTTTGCCTCTGGGGCACATATGAAGAAGTGACTTGACATATTCCTTTTTCCCCATGGAAAATATAAAATACAGCTTTAAAATATTAAGAGGTCACATATAAATTTAGTCAATAAGTTCTTTCAAATAATTCAATGGTATAAGTAGTGTATACAGTAGAAAATGGAGAAGTGGTAAAATGGAGAAAAGGCTTCAGGAAGATTCTGATTCAGATAAGTGGGACAGCTTTGTAGTGAGAAAGACCAAGGAGTGAAAAGGCAAGAGAAAGAATAAGTCAGGATAGCGAGAGAGGAAGGTGAGAGGTTGGGAAAGGCAGGAGGTCAGTCTGTGTGGAAGCCATGTCCTTCCTCGTCATTGGAATTGTAGGTCTTAAGTATTACCCATTAACTTCACAAAGTTGCGTTGCTTCTGAACTGGAACTTAATCTAGTGAAAACTTTTCCTTTTATAGCCTAAAGATGTTTAAATGATTTATCTAGAATCACAGTCAGTTTTTCACTGTTCTTTGAAAATTCAGACACGAGTTAATTGTTCACATCTCCTGAATTACTCTAATATTTAAACTTTTAAGGATTCTACAGATGCTGGATAAACTGCAATCAATATTCAGAGAACTACCCATGATAAAAATGATTCCCTGGGGTCCAGCAGCAGTTTCACTCTGCTCGTTGATGAAATTAGATTCTAGGGGCGTCTGGGTGGCTCAGTCGTTGGGCGTCTGCCTTCGGCTCAGGGCATGATCCCAGCGTTCTGGGATCGAGCCCCACATCGGGCTCATCCACTGGGAGCCTGCTTCTTCCTCTCCCACTCCCCCTGCCTGTGTTCCCTCTCTTGCTGGCTGTCTCTCTCTCTCTGTCAAATAAATAAATAAAATCTTTAAAATAAACAAAAACAAAAAAACAAAGATTCTAGATCTGGCCCGTGGGCTAGAAGTTGCCCAACCTGTGCTCAAATGTAAGAGGAAGTGAGCTCCCTAATTTCTGGACCTTTCAAGTTTTCTGCCCTTTTGAAGTCTGATTAACATTTCATGAACATGTCATTTACTTTGTAAGTTTCTGGCTGTTTAAATTGTGGAATATTTCTGCTTTAAGGTTGGACTTGCTTTTGTTTATCCAAATTGCGGTACATTTAAGTCTTGTTGAAAAGAGCATTTCCCTTGAAATATCACAAATACCTCTGTATTTTGCAACCCTCACTCCTGAAAATTAAAACTGAAAAAAATACTAGAATAAGGAATGCCTTAATTAGTATGCTTTAAAATGCACTTTATACACATCTCCCTTCACCATTCATCTGTAATACGGAGGATTACATGGATGTTTCCATGTGGGCCAGGGTTTAAATCAATTTATGGTTTCTTTCTCATGACCAAATAGCAGGGGAAGACAATAACATGTATTGAGGACTTGCTACATGTTAGGCTCTTTACTTTTACTTATTTTACTTTAAAAAATGGCTCATACTTATTAAGCATTTGCCTCATTAACTCTTGAATAACCTTATTGAGTAGGTACCATTATCCCCATTTTATTGGGGACTTGGACTTGGGCTATGTAATTTACCCAAGGCCACTTAACAACTAAGTATAAAATATGGTGACTAACATAATATAATAAAAAATCATTTAAAAAAAACAACTAAGTATAAAGAAGTTGTCTATAATTTCAAGAGCTTCTTTCATAAATTCAGTGTAGAGGTAACTAGATGTCCTCTTCCAGTCCTGAGACTCTGGGATTACAAATGCTTTGTTTTAAATGTCACAGCAACAGTAAATATCTTTAAAGCAAGTAACCTTAAGGAAGACATTTTCCTTCCTAAGTCTTTTGGCCTTTTCAGAAGTAAATTGGTGACACCTTTGCTTGTATTACAAGACCACACTTTCAATGATAAAAACGAATAAAATATACTGAGTGTATTGACGTATACGCGGGGGTGTGGACACGGGTAGCTCTTCCTCCTCCGGCAAAACGAAATGTGCTGAGGGTTTAATAAAACTTTAGCTTTAAGACTTGATCCCCTTTAAGAGAATACTTAGAAGAGACGGGAAGTAGCGGGAGGAAACATGATACTTTTCGGTTCTGTGGATAAGGTAGAGAAGGGCTCCTTTCCTTTTGCCACAGCTAAACAATTGCAGGTGGGGGGAGCATTCAACTTACCTTCATTGTCTCACTTTGAAAAGGATTTGGATGTGCATCAATTTGCATTAACTTTTTTAAAAAAAGATTTTATTTATTCATTTTAGAGAGAGAGCACTAGCAGGGGGAGGAGCAAAGGGAGAGGGAGAGAATATCCAGGAGACTCCCTGCTGAGTCCGGAGCCCAACTCGAGGGGCTCTTGGGGCTCAATCTCAGGATCCTGAGATCAGGGCCTGAGCCAAAATCAAGTGTCAGATGCCCAACTGAGCCACCCAGGCGCCCCTATAAATTTGCATTAACTTTTAAATTAAACACGTATGGCAGCGGATTTAAAAAGAATCATTTTACTTCACAACTTTGATTTCCCAACAGTTACTCTTACGGTAAAATTGTGACTTTGTGTGCTACCAACATTAATGAGGTTGCGATGTTTCAAAATGTCTTCTCTGAAAAATGCCTTTCCCACTCCCCCTCCCCCAAATTAACCAACTGTATATCTGAAAGAACTCTAAAAGAGGTTTTTCTTAAAGAGCAGGGACGCTGTAAAGTACAGCAAGACACAAAGCCTTACCATTGAGGAGACAACCTATGAGCAGGATTCATTTCAGTTATTGTCTTAAATGATGATAAGAAAAGAGCAAGTACATTTTAAGAAATGAGGGGTGCCACGGACAGAAGGCGTGTGCTCCAGCTCGGACTGAGAATAAGTGACAACCAGCGGGGGGGGGGGGGGGGGCTGTGCTTTGCTTATGAAGGAAAGCTTGTTTCTCTCCTCTACCTTTTGCTTCCTCTTGGGTTGAGCAGTCTTTTGTTTTTCCTCTTTTTGCTGATTGCCTCATTGCCTGCAGCCCTCTGAGCCTGGGCCCGAGGAGAGGAAGAGTAACAATAACAGAAGCAAACTTCATGCAAAGATACTAAAGTTTCTAAGATGGCCAAATGTGACAGGCTGGGGTGGTGGGGGTGGGGGC
>NC_048219.1:142740620-142766374 GCF_002007445.2 Ailuropoda melanoleuca | reverse complement strand
TGCTTTGCTTATGAAGGAAAGCTTGTTTCTCTCCTCTACCTTTTGCTTCCTCTTGGGTTGAGCAGTCTTGTTTTTCCTCTTTTTGCTGATTGCCTCATTGCCTGCAGCCCTCTGAGCCTGGGCCCGAGGAGAGGAAGAGTAACAATAACAGAAGCAAACTTCATGCAAAGATACTAAAGTTTCTAAGATGGCCAAATGTGACAGGCTGGGGTGGTGGGGGTGGGGGCGGGGCAGGCGCAGAGATGTTGCTCTGTGACTTGTGTCATAAAATGGAAACTACAGGCAAGTGCAGCTGTGAAAAGATTGTGCTGAAGAAACAGGATGGCTGTGGTTTGCTGTGAGCATCAATTTTCCTGTTGAGCATTTTTACAGGAAGTTGAAAACAAAGCCAACTTCATCTTAATTAGTTCTAATGGTTTTCAGATCTTAAACACATCCAAAGAAGTTTGCATCATGCAGGAGTCTCTAAAGAGTAGAATCCATCAGAATTATGAGTAGGAATCCCAAAACTGCGGGCTTTTTAAAATTCAAGATTTTAGTAGCAATTTGCGTTTGCTAAATGATTTTATTTTTACAGTGTAACTTGCAGTGGATTCATTGCCTTTATAATGAATGCTTCTGCAGTAACTTTTTTACAGTTGTAATAACTCAGTATGAATGTCAGAGCCTTTTCTTATTAAAACACTGTTGAGTTATATATATTATAAATTTCTTTCTGTTAATATTTATTGGTCAAATGTGCATGTGTGGGTGCGTGTGTGTGTGTGTGTATGGGGGTAGGGTGTGTGTGTGTGTTTATAAGGTGGCAGAATATACCTGAAAATGTCAAGAATATCTTAAATTATTTCAATTTTTGTTAACCCCAACCCTTTTTCACCTAAAATTTAATTATTATTGAATGCTTCTTTCAGTGGTTAAATACAGCAGTCATGTTTTAGTTTCATCTTTGAAATACAACAGCCAGTTAGTTTACCAGCAAATTGGGTTCATCTGGGGATGGCAGAAGAATCGCAATTCAGGACATGCAAGCTATGGTAAAATCATAGGCAAACCTAGAGATCAAAGGAGAGGAAGGCTACTTAACAGAGAGAAAGGAGGAAGCTGGGGCAGCTTTGATGGTTTCTCTCTGGCTAGGCTATTGCTGGGCAAGGAGAAAAATCTTCCTCCTTCCGGGGTAGTCAAGTAGGCTTCTTCCTATGAAAAAATGCGAGGTACGCCTCTTCCTGTTGGGGTCTGCAATTGAGGACAAGTTAGTAGCATCTGACAGCTCCCTTTTCTGGCCTCCTAACTTCATTTTATTTTATTTTTTAAAGATTTTATTTGTTTAATTGACAGAGAGAGAGAGAGACAGCCAGGGAGAGAGGGAACACAAGCAGGGGGAGAAGGAGAGGAAGAAGCAGGCTCCCAGCAGAGCAGGAAGCCTGATGCAGGGCTCGATCCCAGGACCCTGGGATCANTGAGAGAGAGAGCACTAGCAGGGGGAGGAGCAAAGGGAGAGGGAGAGAATATCCAGGAGACTCCCTGCTGAGTCCGGAGCCCAACTCGAGGGGCTCTTGGGGCTCAATCTCAGGATCCTGAGATCAGGGCCTGAGCCAAAATCAAGTGTCAGATGCCCAACTGAGCCACCCAGGCGCCCCTATAAATTTGCATTAACTTTTAAATTAAACACGTATGGCAGCGGATTTAAAAAGAATCATTTTACTTCACAACTTTGNCATTAACTTTTAAATTAAACACGTATGGCAGCGGATTTAAAAAGAATCATTTTACTTCACAACTTTGATTTCCCAACAGTTACTCTTACGGTAAAATTGTGACTTTGTGTGCTACCAACATTAATGAGGTTGCGATGTTTCAAAATGTCTTCTCTGAAAAATGCCTTTCCCACTCCCCCTCCCCCAAATTAACCAACTGTATATCTGAAAGAACTCTAAAAGAGGTTTTTCTTAAAGAGCAGGGACGCTGTAAAGTACAGCAAGACACAAAGCCTTACCATTGAGGAGACAACCTATGAGCAGGATTCATTTCAGTTATTGTCTTAAATGATGATAAGAAAAGAGCAAGTACATTTTAAGAAATGAGGGGTGCCACGGACAGAAGGCGTGTGCTCCAGCTCGGACTGAGAATAAGTGACAACCAGCGGGGGGGGGGGGGGGGGCTGTGCTTTGCTTATGAAGGAAAGCTTGTTTCTCTCCTCTACCTTTTGCTTCCTCTTGGGTTGAGCAGTCTTTTGTTTTTCCTCTTTTTGCTGATTGCCTCATTGCCTGCAGCCCTCTGAGCCTGGGCCCGAGGAGAGGAAGAGTAACAATAACAGAAGCAAACTTCATGCAAAGATACTAAAGTTTCTAAGATGGCCAAATGTGACAGGCTGGGGTGGTGGGGGTGGGGGCGGGGCAGGCGCAGAGATGTTGCTCTGTGACTTGTGTCATAAAATGGAAACTACAGGCAAGTGCAGCTGTGAAAAGATTGTGCTGAAGAAACAGGATGGCTGTGGTTTGCTGTGAGCATCAATTTTCCTGTTGAGCATTTTTACAGGAAGTTGAAAACAAAGCCAACTTCATCTTAATTAGTTCTAATGGTTTTCAGATCTTAAACACATCCAAAGAAGTTTGCATCATGCAGGAGTCTCTAAAGAGTAGAATCCATCAGAATTATGAGTAGGAATCNGTGTGTATGGGGGTAGGGTGTGTGTGTGTGTTTATAAGGTGGCAGAATATACCTGAAAATGTCAAGAATATCTTAAATTATTTCAATTTTTGTTAACCCCAACCCTTTTTCACCTAAAATTTAATTATTATTGAATGCTTCTTTCAGTGGTTAAATACAGCAGTCATGTTTTAGTTTCATCTTTGAAATACAACAGCCAGTTAGTTTACCAGCAAATTGGGTTCATCTGGGGATGGCAGAAGAATCGCAATTCAGGACATGCAAGCTATGGTAAAATCATAGGCAAACCTAGAGATCAAAGGAGAGGAAGGCTACTTAACAGAGAGAAAGGAGGAAGCTGGGGCAGCTTTGATGGTTTCTCTCTGGCTAGGCTATTGCTGGGCAAGGAGAAAAATCTTCCTCCTTCCGGGGTAGTCAAGTAGGCTTCTTCCTATGAAAAAATGCGAGGTACGCCTCTTCCTGTTGGGGTCTGCAATTGAGGACAAGTTAGTAGCATCTGACAGCTCCCTTTTCTGGCCTCCTAACTTCATTTTATTTTATTTTTTAAAGATTTTATTTGTTTAATTGACAGAGAGAGAGAGAGACAGCCAGGGAGAGAGGGAACACAAGCAGGGGGAGAAGGAGAGGAAGAAGCAGGCTCCCAGCAGAGCAGGAAGCCTGATGCAGGGCTCGATCCCAGGACCCTGGGATCACGCCCTGAGCCAAAGCAGATGCTTAACAACTGAGCCACGTAGGTGCCCCTCCTGACTTCATTTTAAATGAGGTTTCCATTATTTAATTCCACATTTCCCCCTTTTGATCAAGATCTTTCCTTAAAAGTATCACCGATCAAGAGCTGGCTCATCCATAACCCTCACTGCCAGGAGGACCTTTACTGGGCATCCTGTCCTGTATCGGAGGGTAAGCACATAGAAGTTGGAAACCATTTAAGGCCACAGTTGAGTAACAAGGAAGGTTAAGAGGGAGAACCCACAGGCATTTCCCATCTAAAGTCTGTATCTTGCCAAGGTTGTACATATTGGAGATCATCCTGAAGCATTAGGTTAGCCTCACCTTATTGGGTATTGTTTCTGCACAGTTTTGACAGGCAACAGATACAAAACTTTAAAATAATTATACAAAACATAATTAAAGGCAACATGACAATTTCAAATCGTATGATGGTTCTGAACCGTGATCCTGGGCCTGAAGGTAGCCAAATGAACAAATCAAAGGAACATGAAGACTTAGACGAAACTTGTTGTAGTCAATGTGCTTGTTCCCCAATTTTGTGCTGTTGGGTTTCTCCTTTCCCAGAGGAGTTTTATCCCTGTGTTTACTGTCACACAAATGCCTCCTTGCTCAGCAAGTAGGTAAACGAGGGCTCTGTGATTACCCCTAACTACTCTAGCCAGTGAGTTACATGATCGTTGTTGGGCTGCTCCTGCTTTGATGATGGAACTGGTCAGCTCTCCTAATGTTAGGGAGAGACGTCTAATCATGCATTCATTAGACTGAAGGGTGAAGGCTCTCTTTACAGAGGCAAACCCGAGTCATATGAGCCTCCTAGAACTTCTCATTTAATGCAGCCATGAAAGACCATTGGTAAGCTGCTGTTTTGTTATGAGGAGAAAGTAGAACGGTGAGTACAGCAAGAGCACACTGTCCGTTCATCCTCCAGCTGTCGGGACAATGAGTTGCCCAAGTGTAGGGGCCACTGCCAAAGCCTCCACATACACAAGAGAAGCCAAGAGCTGCACATAGGGCTGCCTCATAAGTATGAGCATTTACGGACCTGTTTGTCTGTGTGGAGGCATTAGCGCCATTCAACCCACTCAAATACCATGTTACCACATATGGAAAGTCTTCCTAGACGTATAGCTATGACAGCCAGCTTACCAATGGTCTAACTTACACTGGATGTGCACAATGTCTTTTATATATATGCATATTCAAGAGAGTTCATTTCTCCAACCAAAGGTTGGGTTAAATTGAGGCAGGGAACAAGGGTGTGTGGATATAGTATTCTAGCCTTATGAAAGGGACCTGAGGAACAGTTTAAGCAAGCAGTAGCATATGGGATTCCAGCAAAATTACTAATAGGATAAGCTAAGGGGTCACTGTTGTCCTGGACAGATCAAAGTTTCTGGTGACAACAATCAGAGGCATTTCCCCCTTTTGCAAGAGATTGGGAAATCTGGATAAGAGCGTTATCTGTCCAAGGAAGAAAAGGAGAAAATACAGTAAGAAGTAACAACAAGAAAAGGATATATAGGCTGGTGCAGCGATCTTGGGAAAGCTGTCTCCATTAGCTGTCACCTGCTTCCATGCCCCAAGATCTTTAATTTCAGGCCACCAATTGGTGTGCAGGTCCAGTCAGGGTTTGGTGCCTTCTTTAGATGTGACATGTGAATCTAGGAGTCTATTCCCAGAAGTTCGGTGGCACAAGGGTAGGCTAACAGTACCAAGAGGAGCCCTTCCAATGAGGGTGAAGACACCTTTTGGAGGTGTCTTTTCCGATAGATGAAATCTCCAGGTTGCAAGGTGTGATATTTAAGGTCTTCATCTCCCAGGAGTTGTGAAAATATTGTTCTATTAAAGCATGGTCCTTTTCAACAAAAGCAATGAGGCTTTTACAATATTGGAGTATATCTCCTTTCATCAGCTGTCAAGAGAGGTGGGAGCCAGAAGCATCAGGCACCCCGTGACATTTCCAAAGGATGAGAGTTTAGGAGTTCCAGAGGGTTGGAGCTGAGATTTAGAAGGACCAACAGCAGTGCTTTTGGCCAGGTTATTTGAAAGGTCTCCACAAATTTTACCTATTGAGTCTTTTTTTTCTTTTTTTAAGATTGATTTGAGAAAGAGAGAGAGAGAGAGAGCACATGCATGCAAGAGAGGTGGGAGCCAGAAGCATCAGGCACCCCGTGACATTTCCAAAGGATGAGAGTTTAGGAGTTCCAGAGGGTTGGAGCTGAGATTTAGAAGGACCAACAGCAGTGCTTTTGGCCAGGTTATTTGAAAGGTCTCCACAAATTTTACCTATTGAGTCTTTTTTTTCTTTTTTTAAGATTGATTTGAGAAAGAGAGAGAGAGAGAGCGCATGCATGCACAGAGGGGGAGGGGCAGAGGGAGAAGGAGAGAGAGAATCTCAAGCAGAAGCCCTGCTGAGCTCAGAGCCAGACATGGAGCTCGATCTCATGATCCTGAGGTTATGACCTGAGCCAAAATCAAGAGTTGGGCGCTTAACCAATGAGCCACCCATACGCCTCACCAACTGAGTCTTAATAATGCTGTTTGTGCGTTGGACCAGCCCTAAGAATTGAGGGTGGTAAGCACGGTGAAAGTGCAGTGCCAGCCACACAGCACGGACCTGTCCAAGCACTTGATCTGTGAGCGAGTTCCCGGGTCACTGTGAAGCTCAAGAGGGGTTCCCCAGTGAGGAATAATCTTTTCTCATAGGATTTTAGCCACAAAAGAGATGGTAGCCTGTCTAAAGGGAAAGCTTCCAGTCCAGTGAGAAAACATACAAACCATGACTAAAACATATTTTTATCCATGAGATGGGAGGAGCCCAGTAAAACCTATTTGCCAAACCTCTAATGGTCCATCGGGCAATTTAAAATGCCTGGGAGCAGTGTGCACGTGTCTCCCAAGATTGTATCTTAGGTACGACAAGCAAGGTGTGCACTTTTGCAGCCTTGTGAATATTTCCCCACCAGTATTGTTTCATAAAGTCTCTCATTTTATCAGGAGACCAAGGATTTCATGCATGTACAGCGGTTAGTAATGGGAATTTTAGAGTCTTTGGCAGGACTGCATTGTTACTTGGTTCAAGCCAGAGTTCTGTCTGTTTGATTGAACCAACAATTATTAGATTTCCAATATTGTTTTTTCTCTCTGGGGCCAATTGTTGGGCATCTCTTGTCAGTTTTTGGAGATTTTCTTTTGGAGGAACATCCTTTTGGACCATGACAGAAGTTTGGTTATTCGTTCCTTTAAGAGCAGTGTTTTTAACAGAAACATCACCAAGATGGTCTCCTTTGGCCTCCAGGGAGTCAAGTGTAGAATGCCCGGGGACTTTAACACTAGCCACAGCAGCTGGCAAAAGTATGGCCATCAAATAAATTTTGGACTTAAGAGCCATTTTAAATTTTCTTCCGTTAGAGGTAAAGACACCCAGCTGTTTCCATAACATCCCAGTCATGGGCTGCCCCAAAGGCATACCGACTATCAGTGTAGATGTTTGTGGTTTTGCCTTTGGCCAAGGTTCAAAACCAAGTAGGAGGCTATAATTCAGCATGTTGGGCTAAAGGTAAAGGAACTCTTTTTTTTTTTTTTTTAAATTTTATTTATTTATTTGACACAGAGAGAAACAACCAGCGGAAGAGGGAACACAAGCAGGGGGAGTGGGAGAGGAAGAAGCAGGCTCCTAGTGGAGGAGCCTGATAAGATTTTATTTATTTATTTGACACAGAGAGAAACAACCAGCAGAAGAGGGAACACAAGCAGGGGTAGTGGGAGAGGAAGAAGCAGGCTCCTAGTGGAGGAGCCTGATGTGGGGCTCGATTCCAGGACTCTGGGATCACGCCCTGAGCCGAAGGCAGACGCTTAACGACTGCACCACCCAGGCGCCCCATGGGCTAAAGGTAAAGGAACTCTTTTTAAAAGAGTTGTAATAGTGTGCCCAGCATATTTACTATTTTCATCCTTTGAATAAGACCCTTCAGTAAACCATGAAAGATCTGCATTGACTTGAGAAGTTTTCTGTAAATTGTTCCAGGGAGTCAAACGTGCTATGTTAGTTGTGAGAGACTTCATCAGTGACGGGGAGAGAAGAACGGCTTGGTTAAGGATATTGCAGCCATGAAGAGTTGCATGATGACCAGTTAGTGGGGGGTTTCCCAGGAGGCGAAGCAACTGGCTGAAAGGTGTTAAGTGTGGTGAGAATTCAGGAGGGCCTCTACTGCAAGGGACACAGAGATGATTAGAGGGGGGGCCCATACTTGTTTCTTCAGTGGCCTCAACCAAAAAGGCAGCGGCCGGAATGGCTCTGAGACAAGGGGGATATCCTTACATCTCAGGGTCTAGTTGTTGGCTGTAACAATGCCCTGTGGCTCGATGACAGTTTACATATTTTTTGGTGAGTGCTCCAAGGCATTCTCTTCCCTCTCACAAAAAGGAAAAAAGGAACCTGATAATTAGGATACCCAAGGGCAGGGAGCTTTATTAAGCTTTTCTTAGGCCCCCAAGTCTGTGTCATCCTGATCCTCCCAAATAATAGGGTCGGGTTTGTTGTTTTTTAGTAAAATATATAGGGGTTGGGCCATAAGAGAGAAGTTTGGAATCCAATTTCCATAGTGGCCAGCTAGCCCAAGAAAACCTTGTAATTGGGGCTTAGTTGTAGCTTTGGGGAAGCCAGGATACCTCTCAGCCTATCTGAATCTAAACAGAGTGCTTTTCCGAGCTCAGGTGTCCTAAACACGGAACCTGAGTCTGAGCAAGCTGCAGTTTTTCCTTTGGAGACTTTATGTCCCTTTAAGGCTAAAAGGTTGAATAGGTGGCTGCCGGCCTCCAGTGAAGAGGCTTGGGAAAAGGAGCAGAGAAGCAACTCCTCGGTATATGGTAACAAGGGAGAGCCTCAGAAGACTTTGTCAGCTAAGTCAGCCTTTAAGGTTTTCAAGAAGGACCCTCAGTAAAACCCTGGGGCATTACCGTTCAGGTGTATTGTTTTCCTTCCCAAGTGAAGGCAAACAGATACTGGCAGGCCTTATGGACGGGGGTGCTAAAGGTAGCACTACATAACTGATGACAGTGAGCATTTTGCTTTGAGCAGGGATGGAGGTCAGGAAAGCATGAGGATTAGGACAACACGGTGGGAAGGGATGACAATATTGTTAATGGCTCAGAGGCTCTGGACAAGCCTCCATCCTCAGCCTTTGGGTTTCCTCACAGGTAAACTAGGGGTGTTACAGGGACTAGTGCAGGGCATAATGAGGTGCTGAGTCTTGGAATCTTCTGTTATAAGTTTGATATCTTGAAGGACTTCTTTACTTATGAGGTATTAATTCTGGGGAGAGGTTTTGAGGGATCTATTTGAATCTTAATCTAACCTGAAGAAGCCAAGAGTATATGAAAAATACATACATAAAAATGAGTTAAGAACATTATATATAAAGTAAAACATAAATGAATGTAAATAAAATACAGAAGAGAAAGTAACAGGACAAGAGAACATTTGGACCTTTAAATCTATCCAATTGTATTATTTCTGTTACCCCCCACACACACAGAGAGCAAATAAAATACTCTTCTGTTGATTCCAGTTTTTTGCAAAAAAAAAAAAAAGTTTACTTTTTCTCATTCATTTTAGGTTAGATAGTATTTGAGGGTGACCTTTGGCAAGATGTATATAGCAAAATGCTTTGTATTTTTGAGTAATCCACAATGGTAATAAAACATAATTGGACAAACCTGCTTTTATCCACCTTAATAGAACTTGGTTGATTCACTCCTCACTCAGGATTAGAGGCCAGGCTTCTCAGGATTATCAGATGTTTTCACTGGACAGCATTGGAAATCTTTCCACTCCTCATATCATTCTGTAATGTAGGCCTCACGCAGTATGTTCTAGAATGACTTTTAAGTTGGCTATAACAGACTAAGAAACCATTTAATTAAATGACTAGCCAATTCTCTTGATCTTAATCATTTCACATTCAGAGATAATCATGTGTCCTTGGATGAACACACTGAAGAGAAAAACCGAAGTTTCCTGGGGCAAATCTGGACTGAACTGTGGGCTGTGGTGGAGCCTTTTGCTGGCCATGCCACTGGGGAGACTATGTATGCTGTAGAACAGGAAGTGGGATGAATAAGTCACTCTTTCTCACAAGGTGCCCATCATAACTAATATTACGTCTTTAGCAAATGGCTCTCAGCCACAAGATGCCCTGGTTGGTCTAGGGTCATTGTGTGATGCTGTCTAATATAAGCATTAAACCATGATGTCGACCTAATAACATTGTAGTAAAACCAACAAAGTCAACCATTTCTTTCACAGAACTAGGAAATTCCAGAATTTATAACTACTGAGATATTTATAAATTATATAAATTTATAAATTATATTGAGATATTTATAAATTTATAAATACTGAGAAATTTATAAATAAAANGCCATTTCTGCAAAATATTCTGCTCTGTTCTCTTAACCCATAGTGCCAATTTCCTTATAAAGGGTTTTTTGGTAGATCCCTACCATCACCTTAATGGTTTTTCCAACTAAAATTTCATGATTTTTGAATGATTGATTCAGTTATTAAATAAAACTTTGGCAGTCAGTCACAAACCCCAGGGTTCAGGTTGATTTTTAATTTCTTCATTGTATGACAATCCAGAGATATCTTGGGTGAGAAATCAGTTGATGAATATTCTGTTCAAAAGCCATTATCTTGGGGCACCTGGGTGGCTCAGTCAGTTAAGCATCTGACTCTTGATCTCAGCTCATGTTTTGATCTCAGGGTCGTGAGTTCAAAAAAAGCCATTATCTTTTCTTTTTTTTTAAGATTTATTTATTTATTTATTTATTTGACAGAGAGAGAGGGACAGCCAGCGAGAGAGAGAACACAAGCAGGGGGAGTGGGAGAGGAAGAAGCAGGCTCCCAGTGGAGGAGCCTGATGTGGGACTCGATCCCAGAACGCCGGGATCACGCCCTGAGCCGAAGGCAGACGCTTAACGACTGCGCCACCCAGGCGCCCCCAAAAAAGCCATTATCTTATCTTATAATGTCTACAATGGATAATAGATGGATATGTATTGTTAAATCTGTGTTTATTAGTTTGCTAGGGCTGCTGTAACAACAAAACACAGACTGGGTTGGCTCAAACAGCAGGATTTTATTAGCTCACCATTCTGGAGGCTAGAAGTCCGAGATCAAGGAGTTGGTAGGTTCGGTTTCCCCCGAGGCCTCTCTTCTAGGCTTGCTAATGGCCACCTTCTCCCTGTGTGCTCACATGGACTTTTCTCTGTGCTCACACATCCCTTGTCTCTCTTCCTCTTCTTAGAAGAACCCTGGTCATATTGGATTAGGGGCCACCCTAATGGTCTCATTCCAACTTAATCACCTCTTTAAAAGCCCTACCTCTGAATATAGTCACTTTCTGAGGTACTGGGGTTAGGTTAGGGCTTCGATGCATGAATTTGGGAGGGACACAGTTCAACCCATAACACTGTGTGTGAAAACAAAAAAGCCTTTTCCGTCCCTGTGGTTTTCTTTGGGCACATAAAATTCAACACACAATGTGAACATTTTAGAAAAATCTGGCTTTTCTCCCTATGGTGAAAGTTATTTAAACATGGAAATGATTCTTTAAAAGAAGTTAATTCTCAAAAGTGTATATTCTTAAAAGTTCAATGCCCAGGGTAGGGGTAGGTTGGGGTAGGGTGGGAGGGGAAGAATCAGCAAATGGTGGGTCAGGAATCCTTCAACTTTAGGGGGCCTAACTAGGGTGGGAAGCAGGACATGTTCTCAAAAAGTTCATAACCAATTCTGATGCAAGAGAGAAGAACCCACATTTTGGGAACCCTGCCCTAGTTATTTCCCCTGTTCCAGAGCCCCTCCTGGCCCTAGGACAAGGCTGTCTTTCCTGTCACGCTCTTCCCAAAGGAAGAACCAAACACAACAAGGCCAAGTCTTCAGGCTGCCTCAGTCCTGCTCTGCACAGCTCTCTATCCACAGGGGATTCTGGGCCAAGCCTGGGCCTCGGCTCAGGCGCATCAGTCCCTCCTTTGCCAGGTGCTCGAGCAGTGCTCACACCAGCAGGACCCATGCTCACCTTCAAGGAAGACAGATCTAGACCCATCTGTTGGTCGTTTACCCATCTGAGGGCTCACTGTGTACCATTCCATTCATCCTCCCGTCACCCCATTCCATGGGCGGGAAAGGGAGGTCCGGAGAGGGTAGTCTCTTACCCAGGTTGTTAGGTATCACAGCAAAGATTCAAAATCATATGTGCCTGACCCTGGTCTCATGTCCTCACAGGGATTCTAACCTTTTTCATCCATAGACCACACTAGTGTCTGATAAAGCCCAAAGGACTCCTTCTCTGTTATTAAATGGATTAAAACAAAATACAGAGGATACAAAGGAAACTAGTTATATTGAAGTATGTCCAACAAGATCTAGCAACAGAGCGAAACATTGCCATCATTTCAAAAGAGATCTGTGATGACTGTAATACTATGTGGAAATATCATGTGAAAAACTGTTGGTGAAAAAGTTTCAGGTACTGTGGTTTTCAGCCTACATTTATAATTGAAGGAAATGCTACATTTTAGTTAGAGCTTAGGGGAACTAAATAGGTCCTTTTTTTTTTTTTCCCATTCAAGTTCACAGACCTTTGAATTCTGTCTACAGACCCTGCAGGTGTGAGGATCCAGGTTAGGAATGCCCAGTCCATTAGGATCTATGCTGCTGTGAGGTCCTTCGGGAAGGTCCATTTCTGGTTCTGATGTGGGCTGTTAACTCCATGAGAGGAGGGAAGCCCTGACTCTCCCAAGGCTTTGGGTTCTCTTCACCGGTGAATCAGGCTGCCAGGAAAGCAGGTCCCAGGACTTACGGCTAGCGAGCCCTTCTGACATAGGGCTCATTCTTCACCCAGACCTCGGGGTTGATGCTGGGTGCTGTTCCAATGGCCAGCACATGGCTTGCTTGTGTGATACCTGGCTCTTTCACTCCACACATATTTAGTGAGAACCCTACTTTGGACCAGGTATTAGGGAGAGCTGGTGGAGTTCACAGTCCGGTGGGCAGAGAGTCAGGAATGAGCCTAGCATGGCAGGAGTTGGTCTTCTTTGACCCCTGTGGTAAGGTGGCAGGACTGGAGTCTGGGGTTTCTGAAAAGCTTCCCTCAAGGCCCCACCCTGGACTAGCCCAGACAAGCAGGAAGGAGCAGAGAGACCCCTGAAGCCAGCACCTTCGAGCCCTCGGGTGGGAGTAGTTTGCCTGGAGGAGGAGGCGAGATGGGGGCTGGGGAAGTGGCAGCAGCAGTGGAGAGGAGAGAATGGCGAGGGCATTCAGCCACAGATCCTCCCCCTGTGGTTGAGCAGGGCCGCCGGGGTGGGTGGTGGTGGGGGGAGGCTGAGCCTCTGTGGTCCACAGGTTTATTTATAAGTCAGTCAGTGCGCAGACAGAGCCATAACAGCCACAGCAGAAAGCTGTATAACAACTAGATTAAAGAGGCCCGACAGGGCGGCAGCAGTCCCCTGAAAGGCTCCCTCTACCCCAGGCTGGCCCCTGAGATGCATCGGACAGGAGTTCAACCTGATCTTTGCAACCTCAGGACTGACTCATGAGAACCAGGCCCTTAAGCAGTTCCCGGTTGTTGACCGGAATCCACTCCTTCCTTGCTCGGAGTTAGGATAATGGGATGGCAGGTTAGCTGGTGAATGGGGGCATCCGACACAGTGCGCTGGCGGGTTGAGGGTGGTTTCATCCCCCAAGCCCGTGGATGATCTGTTCCATGGAGCCCACCTCTGGGGCCTCGAGGCAGCCTTGGCCACCCCGTCACTCGGTCAGCTGCCTCCTCCAGCCTTAACAGCACTGCTTTGGCTGCAGCGTCTTTCACAGTTCGTTGGGCCTGAATCCAGTCTCCGATCGCCATCCCTCCTGCTGGTCCTAGGACATGTGCGCAGCGAGGCCTCGGGTGCCTCCTGCCCCAGCACAGACTTCCTAGCACAGGCCCTCCCTCAGCACTGGTCATACTGCCCACTTGGCCCCACACATGACTAACTCGTGTCATGCAGTAAAGGCCAATTTAAGGAACAAGTTTTAAAAGAAGCTTTGAGGCAGTCTCTGACCTAGTGTACAGGTGAGCTGTAGCACTAGTCTGCTCTTTACCTGCCCAAAAAATGCTTCTTGAAAAAGACTAGGGACTGGAAGGACTTGCTGTGAATGAAGGACGGTCTTTTCGTGAGTTGCTCGGTTTCTCGGAGTCGCGGTGTCCTCTGTGAAATGAGCGGACTCGTGCTAGCTTGCAGTGTCGCTGTAGAAGTTTGAGACCTTGTAGGGGCCCGTGATCCAGGTGGTCGTCATTAAGGCACGGCTGCTGTTGCTGTACGGCGTTTCCGAAAATTCCTTTTCTCAGTGGTCCTCTTGGAACGGAGCTGTTCCAAACTGTCTTAATTCCCGTCTTCCAGCAGCCTTGACAAGTCCGGCCGTGTCCTTTTAGATTTTGCATTCCCTTTCTGTTCACAGAAAGCAAGCCACCTAGCAATACTTTAATAGAAAGTATTGTTTCACGGTGTAAGTTTTCCACATTAACTTTTCGTGGTCGAACTGAATTTTTTAAATTCTAAATAATTTTTTTTTCCCATTAAGAGACGTGGAGAACAAAAAGATAATTCTGCTATTTGAAATTCAGGACATCTGTTCCGTATGGTTCAGGAGGGGAGTGTCCAGGCTGCCCACTGGCTTCGGCTAAGAATCTGCAACAGGCGGCTCAGATGTTAGTGCCCACGAATCAGCTCGGGATCTTGTTAAAGTGCTGAAACGAATTTGGTGGGTGGAGAGAGGCGGCTCCAGTGCCACCCTTGCTGCTGACCCAGGACCACACCTGAATAGCAAGGACTGGGTGGGAGGAGCCAGGGTTACTTAGGGGTGAGGACACATGGCCCCATGCTGGGACTTAGGACCCAGGGATGGGACTCTGAAAACTGGGGGAGCGCTGGGGGGGGTGGTTTCATGGCTGGTGGACATGCTGGGAAGCTTCCTCGCCCCGTAGGTTCTTCAGCCCCTGATGTTTGCCTGGCTGCCCCCTTCCCACTGCCACAGGCCCGGGTTTTCCCTGCACTCTCCCAGCCCGCCACAGTCTGGCTTCCCCTTGTTCCCAGAGCCGTCACACTATGCAGTAAGCTTTTCTAATGAAGTGTATTTCTAGTAAACAGCCTGGCACTCAGAGGTTGGACCTTGTCTCTTTTTTCCCCTTTTAAAAAACTTCGATCCTATAAGGAAATGCCAAGTAGCACAAAGATGGAATCCAGCCCCTTTGCCCACCATACTTGCCTGCCTTACCTTATTCCTGCCTTCTTCCCCTGGAGGACTGTAAGACCTTTGAGGGCAAGACCAGAAAAATATTCGTCTTTGCATTCCTACAGTGCGTGCCCAGACCCAGGCAAATGCCAGGCCTTTGCAAGAAGAAGACCAGTGGGCGCAGAGTGGGTGGGAGTGGAGAGCAAGAAAGGATGTTGTGGTGGAAATAAGTGGGGATGAGGAGCCAGGACATTGGATTTGCCAGGATACATTTCTGGCAGTTTTACGATCATCTTCCAGCTTACACAGGCTCCAGGCCCGGGTCCCTCCAGGAATCATTCCCTGGACCTGCTTTGGTGGGTAAGGGAGTTGAGCAGTGTGAGGCACCCATTTTGCTTCCAATATCTTAAGCATTTGGGCTCAGAAACCTCCCCTGCTAGGATCCTTCCAGAAGAGTAACATCTTAGCCATGTTGTAGAGGTAATTACACCCCTGATAAAAATTGCCCTGGGGGCGCCTGGGTGGCTCAGTCGTTAAGCATCGGACTCTTGGTTTTGGCTCAGGGTCACGATTGCAGGATCCTGAGATGGAGCTCTGCTACGGCTCTGCACTCAGTGGGGAATCTGCTTGAGATTCTCTCCCTCTGCACCCCCCCAACTCTCTCTCTCTCAAAAAAATAAATCTAAAAAAAACAAAGTTGGCCTACATGAATAACTGTCACTTTGGTGGGAAGGAGGGAAGGAAGATTAGGACAGAGTATTACTAAAAAGTCTAATATGTGACCATGTTTTGTTTCTTTTTGCTTTGTTTTTACAGATTCACCAGCAAGACTGTTGAAGGCGTAACTGTCCAAGATGCCCGTCCCTCCCCCTCCGGCGCCCCCGCCCCCACCGACATTTGCTCTGGTGAGTGGCCTCTCGCCATCTGCTGCCGGTGCTCCAAGCAGGCCAGATGAAGTCCAACCCGGCGCACACGCATTTGTTTTACCTGCATTTGCATTCTGGTGTAAAAACCTAAAAACTGTAGGGCAGGTTTTCCCGTTTCAAGAAAGCCAGCCTCTGAGACCCTGAAGGGCCAGTTGTCAGAGGTCTCAGGCAGTGCCCAGTACACGTGCGGGGTGTGCATTAGCTGGGTGTCCTCTGTCAGGTCCGTCACAGAAACGTCCTGTCCCTTCCCACACACCAGCCCAAGACTAGGGTTCTGCCCAGCATGCTCTGTTGCCATTCAAATGGACTCGACTTGTTGCCTTTAACTTCTGGACAAGATGGTCCAGAAACCCAGGTCTGTGTAAGAAATGCAGTTGTTCACGCTTCCTGCAGACTCACTCTTTTCTCTGACTTTTCCCTTCTTCCCGCCTTTTTTTTTTTTTTTGCAAATATCATCTACCAACCTGTCCCCACTTCTCCCCATACTCACATCCTTCTTTAAATCTATTGTTGCAGGGCGCCTGGGTGGCTCAGTCGGTTAAGCTTCCGACTCTTGGTTTCAGCTCAGGTCCTGATCTCAGGGTCATGAAATCAAACCCCAGGTAGGGCTCCATGCTCAGTGGGGAGTCTGCTTGAGATTCCCTCTCCCTCTGCCCCTCCTGCTCATTCACTTTCTCTCGCTCAAATAAATAAATAAATCTTTAAATCTATCCTTACATTTAGATGTCTATGTTTCAAAGGAATTTCTTCCCTGGGCTCCTCCTGGTCTCTTGATAGACCTGTCCTCAGAAATTAGTGCACCCTCTTATGGGAAGCCAGCAGCCCTCCACGTGGAGATACAGGAAGGTTCCCAGATGCACCCCATTGCCCCATTACCTCCCTCAGCATATGAAGGCCTCGCTGCTGAGGAGACTCACAGTGATGGGTCCTTTTCACTTGGGGAAACTGAGGCTCAGAGAGGAAAAGTCTCCTACCCAGACTTCCACAGGATGCAGTAAGCTCATCTGAGGTGGAACCTAGTCGGAAGAACAGACAGTTAGCTTGTTGCTACTCAGTGTGGTTCTCCAGCTGCTGGTTAGCGGCCCCAAGGAGACGGGTACAAGAATTAAGAATAAGCATTAAGAAACACAGCAATTTGACGATAGTGTTATGTCTGTTGTTTCTAAGATTGTATTTTGTGTGTCTCTTTTTAAATATTCTTTTTTAAAACATTTATTTTTAGAGAGAATGCACGTGCACATGTGTGAGGAGGGGGGAGGGGCAGAGGGAGAGGGTGAGAGAGACTCTTAAATGGACTTCGCACCCAGCATGGAGCCCGATGGCAGGGCTCAATTTCACAACCCTGAGATCATGACCTGAGCCAAAATCGAGAGTCAGATGCTTAACCAGCTGAGCCACCCAGATGCCCCCTAGTTCATTTTCCTAATAATTAATTGTTGTTTTACAAAAGTATCAGTCCAAGATGAACTGGGGAAAATTTTTTTAAAACTGATCCTTTACTTAGGTAAGTTTGAAAAGTTCTGAACCAGGAGTGCCTGGGTGGCTCAATAAGTTAAGTATCTGCCTTCAGCTCAGGTCATGATCCCAGGGTCCTGGGATGGAGCCCCACGTTGGGCTCCTTGCTCAGTGGGGAGTCTGCTTCCTCCCTCTCCTTCTGCCCCTCTCCCCACTCGTACTCTCTCTCTCTCAAATAAATAAGATCTAAAGAAGAGAAAAAAGAAAAGAAAAGAAAAGAAAAGAAAAAAAGAAAAGAAAAGAAAAGAAAAGGAAAGTTCTGATCTGGCTAACATACCAGGATTTATCTGTATCTCCCCAAAAGTGTGGTTTTTATACCACTAGCTGGGTAGTATGTGGATTAATTTTTTTTATTCTAATGCTCATGTATTGATTTTAATGTGTGTTCTAAAATTTATAACTAGCACATCAAACTAAGGATTTAATAGTGCATTAATTTAAAAGAAAATAATCACTGAAAAATGGTATTAATATAGTGAACTGAATTAATGAAAAATATTAAATAAATAATAATACAGGTAGCTGAGAAGACATATAAGTCATGCAAGTGGTACCAGAATGACTGAAATTTATCCTATCAACTCATCTCTATCCATTATTTTGTGACTTAAAGCAAGATCCAGAGAAATAGGATATGGAGATGAGCAAAGGGAAAGGTGTGTTGGTGGCCATCATAGGGCACCGTCTGGCTCAGTTAAGGGCTCTGGACTGCCACCTGAGAGGAATTAGCACCCAAGGAGGTCAGGCATCAAAATAAATTTGGAGGAATAACAGGAGGCTGTGAAAATTGCTGACCCCAAGCTGTTAAGAGAGCCAGGGTAGACCCATTGCTTAACCTCTCTGGGCCTCAGACTTTCATCTTTAAAATGAAGACAGTAGGCAATTTTAAACATTCTTTCCAAGATGTCCAAGATGTGTCATCAAGTTGAAAAAACAAGTTTCAGAGCAATAGAAGATGACTCCGTTAACAATTGCAAACCGTGTAAGAGCACTTTTGAAACTGACTGCTGAGAAGCTACTAATATTAACAGGCTCGCTCAGGGGAGTGTTGGAGGCGGGTGGGGAAGGGGCATTTTGTTACTTTTTTTAACTGAGATATAAATGACACTTAAGGTCTTAGAAATTTAAGTTACACAACGTGTTGATTTGCTACATTTTTATATTGCAATGTAATTACCACCTTAGCTTTAGCTAACACCTCTTTCACATCACATAATTATCATTCCTTTTTTCTGGTGAGAACATTGAAGACCTACTCTGTTAGCAACTTTGAAGTTAATAATACAATATTGTTAACTATAATCACTGTGCTGTACTCCTCCAGGGCTTATTCATCTTCTGGTTGTAAGCTTGTACCCTTTAACTGCAGCTCCCCAGGGTGGGCAAGGGGCATTTTAGATCCCACATTTACCCTTCTGTCAAGTTACAGGGAAGGCTCTGGAATCACCCTGCCAGGGTTTGGATCCTAGGTCCTCCCCTGACTAGCTGGGTGACTGGGGCAAATGATTTTACCCCCCTGTGCCTCTACTTCCTTGTCTCCAGAATGGAAATAGTGACTCACAGGGCTGATGAGGACTAATGAATTAATACACATAAAAGTGCTAAAAACAGTGCTTGGCCCATAGTAAACACTATATAAATGTTAACTGCTGTATTATGAGCAAGTAATACTTTATAATTCTTCCAGGACCCTTTCAGCTTAACACAGAGCTTCTCTGTAACGTGCTTCAGGGTTTTTCTTAGTTTTCCCTCTGCCTCTAACTCTGATAATAAATCGCAGGGTGAGGTATCAAGCTAAAGTGCCCCAGCTTTACCTGCTGCACCCCTCACCGGCTCCTCTGGAACCAGATCCTTTCAGAAGGGCTGGGGCCAGCCTGGAAGGCCTCTGAGGTCTGCCAGAAGGACCTCTGGGTTTGGGGAAGCCAGCTCTCCCTGGAGCCAGGCCAGACCAAGCCAGTTTCCCCGTGTGACAGACACAGGCACATGCATACAACTTCCGAGTCCTGTGTGCTGGGCTCTCAGTGTCTCCGCTCCCTAAAATAACCCTGGGGAAGCGAGATCCCAATTTCATAGTACGGATCTTTCCCAGGCATTCTGGAAAAATGAGAAAATACCTAAGCATTTTAAAATAGCACCTTTGTCCACTCTGCAATCTCTGTGAGCTAAGCTTTCAAAGGAATTAGGAGACACACCTTAGGCAAGGGCACGCGGGAGCTTTGGGGGTTATGGACGCGTTCTAGATCTTGATCGTGGAGGCAGTCACAGGACTGTGTATGTTCTTCAGAACTTGTACAACTATACACTAAAGCAGTGGTTTGACTGTATGTAAGTTATACCTCACATATGCCCTAAGTTAAAAAGGAAAAAATCTTTGGCAGCGTAGACAGAGGGAATTATTTTCTAAAACTTTGGTGGATTTAAAACACATACAGCTGACCCTTTTTGCTAGAAAAAATATTCCCCTTGCTCTGGGTTAGCTCTAAAAGATAGGAGAGAGGAGCTGTTCTTCAGGGCACATTCCAGAGTATGAAGCCTTGTAGTATCCAGCAGAACACTCTCAGACTTAAAATTCCCTTCTTGTTTCGAGCCATCTAACCCTGGCTCTGTTGGTTATGGCCAGATTGTGGTCTGAATTTTTAGAGACTTTTATCAGGGACTGACTCTTCCTGCATTAAAAATGAATGTAATTTATTGCTGCATCTGTTCCCAAATGTCTGGGTCTTAAAAACAATGACATCGGATCTGAAACTTGCAGAGAATTTACAGCCTATTGCCAAGAACGTCAATAACAAGCTTCCAATACTCTAGCTGTCCCCACTGAGTGTTGATTTTAATTCAAGAGATGAATATAAGTCTGCATTTCCTTTTAGGCCAATACGGAGAAGCCTACCTTGAATAAGTCAGAACAGGCTGGGAGAAATGCTCTTCTCTCTGACATCAGCAAAGGGAAGAAACTGAAGAAGACAGTCACCAATGACAGGAGCGCACCGATATTGGACAGTAAGTGAAAAAAGCTGTTTTCCGTGGAGATAAGTGATTTACGGCCTAACAATCAATCCTACCCCTCCACCCTTCCAAAAGGATTTTTTTCTTTTACTTCTTCTTCTTCTTCTTTTTTTTTTTTGTTAACAACAGCTGCAAAGCTAGCAAAATAAGGGACTGTATCACTCATTGTAGCCACAGCTCCGGCTTGGGCTCCCTCTAATGCTGCAGGAAGCCAGTATAATAATTCTTTGTGCAAGACACACACAGCAGCGATTCTCTGAATTATTCACAACACTTTCTGGAAGTTAACCCATTACTCTTTGCACCACAGATCAAAAGGCTGCCTGAAATATGGAAAGAGCCCCTAGCCTTGGAATGGAAGGGTGTAGGTTCAAGCCCTGGCACATCCATCACTTACCATCTCTAAGCCTTACTGTCTTCAGATGTAAAATGGAGACAGTGCCTGTCCTGCTGCCCTCAGTTTGGTGTGAGCAGCAGACAAGACAATGCAAAGTGTTTTGTGGGCTGGAATGTGTCATTCGAGTGTAAGATATGATTTTCAGGAGCTGAGAGAGAGAGGAAATGAGATCACAACTTTGCTTATCTACCCATCATAAGTCTGAGATACTTTCTAGAACAAGGCAGGGTATGTATAAACAAACAGGTACCCACAACACGGAACTCCTGTTAACATTTACAACAGAATGAAATGTATCCATGACTAGAATCTACTGGTAGTTAATAACCAGGCCTTGAAACTGCCCCCTCACATTCCTAGACCTTTCCACTGCTAGTTAGATGTCCCCAAAATACAGCCTACACCCAGATCCCATTTGGACTCAACAGGAAATAGACTGACTTTCCAAAATCACCAGAGGGAGCTTTGTAGATGGTGAACAGTGATGTGGGATTTTAGCCAAGTGGAGGATTCGAAGTGTTCCAGAAGGATTTCTAGGAAAAGCGCTTACTGGGTGGAGAAGAAAGAAGGTTCAGAGTTAGGTGAGAACATTGGTATAGGAGGAAATGGGAAAAGAGGAAGACCAAGACAAAGGCTATTGCCTGCTGCTTTGTTGTGTCGTGCTCTGTGTTGCAGAGGAGAGGACGCCAACCTCCAGAAGCAACTCGGGGGTCCCTTGACTTGGCACGGTTACCTCTTAGTCAAAATGCACACGAAACTGATCGGGTTATTTTATAATCCCTTAGTCCTCCTGACTGGTGTCACAAAATTCTCCCTGAGGGGAGCCCAGCACCACTTACCTCTGGGAAGCCTGGGTCCAAAGCTGTCGGAGTCCTGGTGCCAGGTATGGGGCCAGAGGAGCTCCACAAACTGCTGACCTCCGGGACAGAGCTCAGTCGTTCTTTTCCCCAGGAGAAGGAGCCTGGGGGTCGAGAGAGGTAGATGTGAATTCCCCACTGATACTGAAGGGTACTGGACAGTCTGTGGCTTATTCCTGAATCCACTATTAGAAACTCATTCTATTCTTCAAGGTCCATTCTTCTCCCTTCCAGCTGTTCAGTGATGTTTATGAATGCACTTTGCTTCGTGGCCACAAGATGCAATGCAGTGCATATCCTGTTGTCTGTGCACTTAGCAGACACCTGTATCATTGTCTTTGCAAGTGCCAAGGCCCATCCATAGTTTTGTATTTGTTTGCAGCTGAAGCCTCCCTGGGTTCTATGTCAAAATGTTGACCGTGGTTATGCATAATAAAGCTCTTAATTCAGCCTTGTCCTGCGGTGTGATTCCTAAGGAAGTGACCAGGAGCCAGTTAGCTGTCATCAACTATTTTAGCTTTTTTCTCTCTGAAAGATGCACAAATGTTCCAGGTTAAGAACACTGATGAATGATGTCTGATAGTGCATCAGTCTCTTTGAATGTTCAGTGCCATGTAAAGGTATCCTGTTTAAACACAGTATTCCAAAATGTATCATTAATGAGTAATATTTGAATGTCAAGGGCATTATTAATATTATTAGTAATAATTAAAATTAGTAAAAAATTTGTAATTTTATAGGGAGCCATTTTGCATTTACTTCTGGAAATTGTTATTGTAATTTGATTTGTTAGGTGCCGTAATCCTTGTCAGTTCGCTAAGATTATTTTTTCTATCAGCAGAGCTCTCATAGGTATCTCAGAAAGCTCCACACCTAGAAAAAATACAGAGCTCACACAGGCTTAGGATCAATCTAATAGAGAAAAAAAGAAAACAGAAATAAATAAAAGTAGGACTCAGAACATAGATTAGTAAGAGATTCAAAGGAGATTTTTAAAAACTAGCCTGTTGCAGTGAATTTATAGGCTAAAACATGTTAAAATCTTCAAGAAATTAATTTTTTACAAAAAGCATAAATTTACCAAAATTCACTCATGAAAGCTTCAAAGCGCAAGGGAAAAATTGAACAGTTTATCAAGCTACTTTTCTCTCTAAAAAGCTTTAAAGCCAGACGATTTTATCAGTAAATTCTTCCAGATTTTAAGAAACAGCTCATTCAAATGCTATACAAATCATTCCCAAACATAGGAAGAGATGGAAGGCTGTCTGATAGATGTAATGAGACTAACCTCAAACTTGACCAAGGCAGCACAAACACAAAAAGAAAGCTATCAGTGTCCCGGGGACATGTGGCAATGTCTAGAGGCATTTTTAGTTGTCACAACTTGGCCAAGGAGGGGTTCCTACTGACATCTAGTGGGTAGAGGCATGCCATAAACATTCTACAGAGGACAAGGCAGACACCCACAAAGAATTATCTGCCCTAAAGTGTCAGTAGTTCCAGGGTTAAAGGCAAGCTCATTAAAAGCAAACCATGGTTGCCTGTAGCAGTATTAATAATTTATATCGTATGGAAGTTCAGTCATCAAAGTAATTACCTATATAAACTAGAGCTAAGATAAGGTGCACAACTATTAGACAAGAGGAAGCAAAACCTTTATTATTTGCAGACCATTTGTCTAGTAGAAAATCCAAGATAATAAATTTTTTATAAATATTAATTTAGAAAATATTAGCAGAATGGTTTATTGGATGTCAAAAGAAATTTTCTGATGTCAATGATAACCAATTACAAGAGGGGAAAAACATCCCTTTCCCAATTTCAACAAACAAAAATGTATCCAAAGTAACCTTAACAAGAAGAGTATGTGACCGGTATCAGGAAAATTATAAAACTTGACTGAATGAACCAGAAGACATGGGAGAATATACCATGTTTCCCTATGGTCTAAATATCATAAGAGTATCAGTTCTCCCCTATTGATATGTAGATTTCATGTTCTGCTTGTCAAAGGCTCTAGAAGGTTTTCTAGGGGTAGAACTTTAAACAATGTTTCACCTCATAAATACAAACATACATACATCATAAATTGTATGAGACGCTTTTTTAAAGAGTGTTATAATAATGGCTCTCATACAGAACTAAAACGAACATATGTCAAATATTTTATTTAAGTCATTAATTACTGAGGGAAGCAGTATAATGTTACCAGTGCAAAGGAGAGTTCAAAGTACCACACATACCAGAGCTGAAATTAATTTACAGATAGGTAAACCCATCTATAATCAATTGCATGCTACTGAACACAACTATTTTACATTTCTATGGACAATTATTATCAGTTTTCTACAACTTACAGAGTTGTAATATAGCTGATAGACAAGGGAAATAACCCAAAAGGCTAGACAGGATACTCGGTAATCTTTTTCTTTTTTTTTCTTTTTTTCTTTTTCTTGCTCTCTCTCTCTCTCTTTTTTGTCATTGCTGTCTGTTTGCTTATTTCAGAATCTTCCACAATTTGGGGAAAATAAATGCAAAATAAAACAAAATCTTTGTACCATCTTTAATTGCAGGGAGTTTTTAAAAATGTTTAAGCCTACTGTTGGGCTTTATGATATTAAAAAACTGAGGTCGAACCATAAGGCCATCAAATAAGTAGATGGTCAAAAGAACTATAATATATTCATGCTTTAAAACACAATGCGGTCCCTTAAACTCATGTTTTCAAAGAATATTTGATTACATGGGAAATGCTAACAATAAGTGTTAAGTTAAAAAAATAGGCTAAAAACTGTTTCGTGACTTTGGTCTTAATTTTGAGAAAAACATATATAAAATGAAAAAGTACTAGCAGGAAAAAAATACATCAAAATAGTGTCTATTTCCAAGGAGTAAAATTACAGGATATTTTCTTTTCTTCCCTTTATTTTTACAATTCCCTTTCTTCTCACCTTTTATTGCATCTCCCCCTCCCTTCGGACTTATTTTCTTTGAAGATTCTTTTATTTGCTAAATCTTAGGATACAGATAGTAACTCATCTGGCAGCTAGCCGAGCAGGGGGCATGGGGGCAAGGCTCATCTATTACTGATTCTCCTGCCATGGGGCCTGTGACTGCCCTGGAGTGAAAAACAAAACCCCTCCTTTTCTGACTAGGGGTTTTGTTAAAATCGTTAAAATCCTGCATTTTCATGAAATCCCAGGAGTCCCCCATAGGCCCAGTTCGAGCCAGCTCCCTGTTTGACTGGCATTGTTAATTGTGTACTTGGGCTCGGGCTATACTCTGGTGATGTTTTCGTACACCGTGAAGAGACTGTGTTTCCTTCTTTCTGCAGAACCTAAAGGAGCCGGTGCCGGTGCCGGTGGCGGTGGTGGCTTCGGTGGTGGAGGTGGTGGTGGCGGCGGCGGTGGTGCAAGTTTTGGAGGAGGTGGCCCACCTGGCTTGGGAGGACTGTTCCAGGCTGGGATGCCTAAGCTGAGATCCACAGCCAACAGGGATGGTGGTAAGGAGAGTTTCTTTCTCTCTTAGTAACAAGATGAGGCAGAGTTCGGTGGTTTGGGGGCTTGGCATCCCCTCCAAGGCACTGTGCCCTTTAAAACGTTTTAGATCGCTTGCAACATTATTTTATAAGAAAGATCCTATTTAGCATCTTTTTCTTTTTTTTTCTTAAATCAAAATCAGACGGCTTCGTGGAGCTGTTAAATATTTGCCCAGTGTCCTCAGGGTAACTTGTACTTTTTTGTACTTTTCTAAAGGGTGAGCTAGAGTGGGAAGAAAAAGAAGGAGCAAATGGAACTGGCCACCCATGGAAAATCTGCCTGGTGACCTGGCAAATTCACCTTTCTTTGTGAGGTAGCCTGACCCAGCTGTCTAGTATAGTAAATACTTGTGAGCCGCTTTCCAAACACCAGGGAGCGCGTTATACAGAATATAATTGCATAGCTCACTGAATCTAAAAAGGTGTTTTGCATGACAGACATCTGGCATTTGAGGGCCAGTGATTCTAAATATTCTCTACAGGGACACATGGAAACGAGTCCTGTGGGATTGTCTTTGAACCTAATGGCAGAGAGGAAAAACTGAAACTGGTCATGCTTAGATAAAAAACCTTACAAAGTGCATGAGGCTCAGTAACTTTTACCATAAAGCTTTTGGTATTAATGATTGTTGTGCTAGAAGACTTTTATTTCTAATTATATGATCATTTAATATGTCTGCTGGGAACGTATGAAATTCTCACAGTCATATGGAGATAAAGCCACTGAATCCTCTGGGTTAGCTGACTATTTAGCATTGGATGGTCAAAATCTAGAAAGGTAGGGGCGCCTGGGTGGCACAGTGGTTGGGCGTCTGCCTTCGGCTTCAGGGCGTGATCCCGG
>NC_048219.1:142518075-142740506 GCF_002007445.2 Ailuropoda melanoleuca | reverse complement strand
TTAAAAAAAAATCTAGAAAGGTAACTTGATAATATGAGAGATTCTGTCTTGACGGACCTGCATTTACATTTAAATTTACTTATTTAAAACCCAGCAAAAGGATTGAGGCAACTGACAAATGCAGATATTCAGTACTTTAACAATAGGTAAAGAAATTAAGGCAAAAGACAACTGGAAATAAATTTATAAAATGAAGATGGAATTACGTTAGTGCACAAAATGGTGGACCAGATGTACACATCAGCCTAGTGTACCATTCACATAGTTGAACACTGTCCGTGTGATGTACCCGTGGCTAATAACTGCAGGTTCAATCCGAACTTGGAAGATAGAATCTGTCACAAGTTGGTGACCTAGAAATATACCACACAGTCAAGGAAAATACAGCTTTTTTCTAGTACTGAAGTTGAAATACAAAATTCTCTCTAGAGTTCATATTACTCCACTGTATAAATCCATCCAAATGTGTCTCATTGTGCCTTGGATAAAATCCGAAGTCCTCTGGGGGCAGCTGGGTGGCTCAGTCAGTTGAGCGTCGGCCTTTGGCTCAGGTCAGGATCCCAGAGTTCCAGGATTGAGCCCCGCGTCGGGCTCCCTTCTCGGCTTCTCCCTCTCTGCTTTTCCCCTGCTCATGTTGTCTCTCTCTTGCTCACTCTCTCTCTCTCAAATAAATAATCTTTTTTTTAAAAAAAACTGAAGTCCTCTGGTTTACAAGGCTCCTTATGACCTAGCCACTCAAGGTCCACTTGTTAGCTTCTCCATGCTCACTGTGCCTTAGGGACACAGGCCTCAGTTTTTCAACTCGAAGCTCATTCTCACCCAGGGCCTTTGCCCCTGCTGGCCCTCTGCCTAAAGCACCTTCTTCCCCATCTTTCTATGGCTGGCCTTAGCTCAAATGTCACATCTTCAGAAAAGCCATCCCCAGCCAGCCATGCCATCTATCTGGTCTCTCCATCTCACTGACCTATTTTATTTTTAGTACTTATTATATCTGAAAATATTTATGTCTGCTGGTTTATTATCTATCTCCCCCACAAGTATGTAAGCCACAGGAGGGCAGGATCTTTCCTATTTTGTTTACTCTTCTGTCTTNTTGTTTATTCTTCTGTCTTTAGCATCTGGAATAATGGTTGGTATACAGCAGGTACTCAATAAATATTTGGTACATTAATTAGCTCATGGTTGAAGTGGTAGAAGTTTTCAGGCTCACCGTTTTTTGAGAATTACCTTAGATTCCAAGAGATTCTGGGGTGGAGGTTTGAATTTTTCCATAACTTTGGTCCCTTTTGTTGAACCAGAGCAGTTTAATATTAATTATGTAAGAGGGTTGTTCTGTCCTGTCAACATTGAAGTGCACGTTGACTCAGTAAGGAAAAAACTTGTGTAGTTGCCTGCTTCTTTGCAGATTAAGTCCAACCACTGTCAAGTCTTTCAATCAAATTCTATTTCTTTTTCCTTTGTTAGTCCTTTCTTATTTCAGTTAAAATTCTTCCATTACGTTTTTCCACCTTCGCTTGGGAATTTTATTCGAAAGGACGAGGTGTAAATCCTCCCGAATGGAGATTTACATTGGGATAATTATTTTCCACCTAACATGGCTAAATTATTTTTCAAACTTGAGAGGTACAGCTGCAGGGATAGTGACAGGGAGAAAGAAAATCATTAGCACAGGGACGCCTGGGTAGCGCAGTCGTTAAGCATCTACCTTCAGCTCAGGGCGTGATCCTGGCGTTCGGGGATCGAGTCCCACGTCGGGCTCCTCTGCTGGGAGCCTGCTTCTTCCTCTCCCACTCCCCTGCACTAGCACAGGGGCGCCTGGGTAGCGCAGTCGTTAAGCATCTACCTTCAGCTCAGGGCGTGATCCTGGCGTTCCGGGATCGAGTCCCACGTCGGGCTCCTCTGCTGGGAGCCTGCTTCTTCCTCTCCCACTCCCCTGCTGTGTTCCCTTTCTCGCTGGCTGTCTCTCTGTCACATAAATAAATAAAATCTAAAAAAAAAAAAGAAAGAAAATCATTAGCACAAATGCCACATACCAACACCATCCTGTTCTTCTCATCTCACAATGAATAGGGATCTCTCCCACACCGTTCCCAACTTCATCCTGGTTCTTGTCCACATGTAATACCAAGAGAGCTCTTCAGAATCCTTTTGAAAGCCGACAGGTTGTAGGGCCTGGAACTAGCAGGTACACAGGGATGTGTGATCTACTTTTCTGCCTCCGGAAGGACCACCAGAACCCAATTTACATAAATGATAGTTACATGTACTTTATAGCATCTAGGAAAAGACTTCCAGTAGCTAAGAATACACTCTAGTTCTCAGGTTCCCTTTGAGAAGGGTCCTAATTTTCTAACTGGATTTTTTTTTTTTTCTGTTCTTCAGATTCTGGAGGAAGCCGACCCCCGATTTTGCCACCAGGAGGAAGGGCCACATCTGCCAAGACTTTCTCACCCCCAAGTGGCCCAGGGAGGTTTCCTGTGCCTTCTCCAGGCCACAGAAGTGGTCCCCCAGAGCCTCAGAGGAACCGAATGCCTCCCCCGAGGCCCGACGTGGGCTCAAAGCCTGATAGCGTGCCCCCTCCAGTACCTAATACGCCAAGACCCGTTCAATCAAATCTGCACAACCGGGGTTCCCCACCAGTGCCTGGGGCCCCCAGGCAGCCCAGCCCTGGGCCAACCCCTCCCCCCTTCCCTGGAAACCGAGGTGCTGCTTTTGGAGGAGGCTCTGTCCGCCAGACACCTTCCAGCTCCTCCTCACCCTTCTCCAACAGGCCTCCCCTGCCCCCGACCCCCAGCAGGGCCTTGGATGACAAACCCCCCCCTCCGCCTCCTCCAGTGGGCAACAGGCCCTCCATCCACAGGGAAGCGGTCCCACCCCCTCCCCCTCAAAACAGCAAGCCCCCCGTGCCTTCTACCCCGAGGCCTTCCTCCTCCTCACAGGCCCCACCTCCACCACCACCACCAAGCAGGCCCGGCCCTCCTCCCCTGCCTCCGGGTTCCAGTGGCACTGATGAAACCCCAAGACTCCCACAGAGGAATTTGTCCCTTACTCCGTCTACAACCCCCTTACCTTCACCAGGACGATCAGGGCCTCTTCCTCCCCCGCCCAGTGAGAGACCCCCTCCTCCGGTGAGGGACCCACCAGGCAGATCAGGTATGTCCCCACCCGGGGGAGTTGTCTTCCTACAGCCCAGCCTGCCCCAGTGCCACTAATCATCATGTAAGTGCAGGGAGTCCAACACAAGCTTCAGTAAACTCTCAGACTACTCTCATCTTTTAAGTGACACCTAATGTGTTTGACTTCATCCTGACCTCATGTGAGCCCGAGAGAAGTGGGACTGCTATTTTTGTCTGCATTTTAGAGATGAGGACGTTAACTTTTTTTTTTTTTAAGATTTTTATTTGAGAGAGAGGGAGAGAGAGTATGAGCAAGTGGGGTGGGGAGGAGCAGAGTGAGAGGGAGAAGCAGGCTCCCCATTGAGCAAGGAGCCCGATGTGAGATTCGATCCCAGGACCTCCAGGACCATGACCTGAGCCAAAGGCAGACGCTGAACCCACTGAGCCACCCAGGCACCCCGAGACTGAGTAACTTATTAAGTTAGATGATCACCAGCTAGTTAATAAGAGGCTAGAACTTTCACCTCCCATTCTGAAATGTGCTCACCACTCTACTGCCCTGCCTTTCCTAAAGTGAAGTTCAGCTGTCTGAATTGGGGAACTAAATTCCGATCTCCTGCGAGAGCGATCCATTATTCCAACACGAAGGGCAGCTATTTAAAGAGCTAATGAACTTTCCCTGTACTGCTCTCTTCATCTGTCAAGCTTTGAGGCCACTTCCCTGCTCATTAAGGACAAGTGTTAGAGTCCATTTTGCTGTTTGTTAACATGTCTGGCACACAGATCCCTTGGAGAATCAGATAAAGGTAGAGGCGTTTTGTTCATAAAAATGCTCAGAAGCATAAACTCAAAATCTGCATGCTATTTCGTGGATTAAAGGCCCTGCTGAAGCTCATCTTTGCCCTGCTCCGCCCCACCCCTGGGTTGAGAAAGCCGGATCTAAGGGAAGAACTTTGAGACTTTATGAAATGAAGTGAGGACTCCCTAGAGCTTGTACTCTCTCCTAATTATGATAGGTGCTTTTTATTTCACAGTGTTATTGATGGGTTCAGTAGAACCATCTACGTTCTTAATTTAACCTTCTTATTATATACCAGATGCCTGGAAAAGTGGCATTGTTTTCTTCAGGAGAAGCTAACCTTTTGCCCTGTGACCTCAAGAACCTAATAAACACCACTCTTTTTTTTTTTAAGATTTTATTTATTTACTTGACAGAGATATAGAGAGCATAAGCAGGGGGAGCAGCAGAGAGAGAAGCAGGCTTCCCACTGAGTAGGGAGCCCAATGCAGGGCTCGATCAAAGGACCATGGGATCATGACCTGAGCCAAAGGCAGATGCTTAACCGACTGAGCCACCCAGGTGCCCCTAAGCACCACACTTTAAACCAACAGTCCTCAAAGGTGACCATGGGCTAGAATCACCTGGAGAGCTTTAAAAACCGTGGTGCCTGGGAGCGCCTGGGTGGTTCAGTCGTTAAGTGTCTGCCTTCAGCTCAGGGCATGATCCCAGGGTTCTGGGGTCAAGCCCCAAATCGGGCTGCCTGCTCCATTGGGAGCCTGCATCTTCCTCTCCCACTCCCCCTGCTTGTGTTCCCTCTCTTGCTGGCTGTCTCTCTGTCAAATAAATTTAAAAAATCTTTTTTTAAAAAACCAAAAAACAAACAACTGTGGTGCCCCGGCCCCTTGCCCAGGGTTTCTGGTTCCACTGTTTGGGTTACAGACTGGGCATCAAGATATCTGGAGGTTCCCAGTGATTATGATGTGCTGCAGAGTTTGAGAACCACTACTTCAAACTACTCTGCCACAGACCGTAGGCTTCAAATATAAAAAGCTAGTACGAGTCCCTTCAATCCAATCCCTACACATCATGGCATCTCATTAAGTATTTTTCAAAGAACAAACGAGAACAGATAGTCAGATGAATGAAATGCAGTGTTTTCTTCCTTTCCAACAGCTATGGGTTTTCCCCCAAAGTGACTGAGGAGCTGTTTGCATGGCTCTACCAAATGGACAAATCAACAGATTAAATCTTCCGCAAAATAAGATAGGCTGTGACATATAGTTTGTAACATTTATTATTTTTTTCAATTACATAAGTCGTGTCTGTTTATTATGGAAAATGCAGAAAAGTATAAAGAAAACAAAAATGATCTATAATCCTACCACCAGCACCACCCAGATATAATCATTCATAACATTTTTTATTATCCTTTCAGTCTTTTTAAAATGTATGTTTTGAGGAGGTGTCTGGCTGGCTCAGTCGGTAGAGCATGCAACTCCTGATCTTGGGGTCATGAGGTCAAGCCCCACGTTGGGCATAGAGCTCCCTTAAAAAAAAAAGGAAAAAAAAAACGTGTGTGTATATTTATATATACACATATATATGTAAATATATATATATGCTTACAAAATCAGTATCACAGTATACATACTGTTTGGTTATTTGCTTTTTATTTAACAATCTCATTAACATTTTCTGATATGATTATAAACTATTCTTGTACAGCCTGACTTCTAAATGGCTGCATAATTTAGATCCTACAAATTTACCTTTATTTAATCATTCAAACCATCTTTAGATTTTTGCTGTTGTAGATAATGCAGGGAATATATTCTTGTAGCTAAATATTTTTGCACATTTCTATGTATTTCCTTTGGATTAATTCCTCAAAATGAAATATTTTGGTGAGCGGATATGCATAGTAAATTATGAATTTCATAGGTACGTCCAAATTGACCTCTAGAAAATTCCCACCAATTTACATTCCCACAAGGATCCTATGAGAAGTCATCAAGGGCCATCTGTATTTTGAGAGGTGGTCTGACCTCATTGTTAGGGAGTGTGGGCTTTAGAATTTGACATATTTGGAGTCTTGACAAAACCTGACTTGAGGTTTTTAGCCTTCTAACACCAGAGGCCGCTCCTGTGACCCTGTACCTCTCAGGGTTGCTGTAAGAATTAAGGGAGGCAAGTATGTATAGTGATTATCTTAATTCTTAGCATGTAACAGTATTCAATAAATGATGATTTATTAGTATTATTATAAGAAATTGAAATCTGGGGGTGCCTGGGTGGCTCAGTCAGTTCAGCATCTGACTCTTGATTTCAGCTCAGGTCATGATCTTAGGCTTGTGAGATCGAGCCTTGCATTGGGCTCCGTGCTTAGCAGGGGAGGCTGCTTGAGATTCTCCCTCTCCCTCTGCACCTCCCCTCCTCCCACCCCCTGCTTGCACTCTCTCTCTCTCTCTCTCTCTCAAAAAAAAACAAAAAGTGTAATCTGCTTTCTTATCTAGTATGCTTGCCTAGGTTTAGAGCAGGGGTCCTAGAAGGTTTGAGAGTTAGGAACATGAACATTTAAAAGAGAGAAAAAGAGATCAAGTCGATCAAGTTACAGAGTACCAGGCCCCATAATATTGGAAGTCTAGTTTGCATTTAGTGGCAGCTAAGTTAACCCACAGCATGTGAGACACTTTCCCAATAAATCAAGTCCTCCTGAGTGGGACCCCAGCAATGGCAAACAGATGGAGCAATAAATAAACCCTACCGGGAGAAGCACCGAAGACTCCTTGAGAGACCAACCAACCAGGGCTGGGCATGACTCTGACCTCCATCAGGTGTTTGAGCCAAGACTTCCAGACAGGGATATCTGCAATGGGTGGGTTGTTCAGTTTAAGGTCCTTTAGATGGATTCTGAATCTGTAGTTAATAAAAGACATATTTATGGTACCATAAGATGTATTTACATAAAATGTCAACATCTTGCAAGAGAAGCACACTGCTGAAGACCAGGAATAATTACGAAGGCCATTTTGATTGGCATGGGAACACTCAAGTTCTTTTTTTTTTTTTTTAATTTACTCATAACCGAAATAGCCGCTGAATTTGGAAGATGGGGTAAGCAAGATAGGTTTCTTTTGTATTACCAAAGAGAATTTATTTTTTAGGAACTTAAACATTTCTGATTATACCATACTACTGCATTTAAAAAAAAATGGTTTCAAATACTTTAACAGTACTTTTTATTTGCTTCTTGCTACTTATTCCTGGCAAGAGTGCTCTGAGATGACTATCTGGTGCTCTTTTGTATGTAGAAAATTTAGTTCCATGTGGTAACCAGCTTGCTCAGGGTGAGGATTCTGCACCAGCATGCACCGCCATGCACATGGACTAATCTGCCTCCCCAAAGAGGAAGAACCAAGAAGGAACTCCTACAATCTCAGCATGATTGATATTTGGTTTCCTGATGCCACTTCTGCCTAGAAACAGATCATATGCATCACAGAAGCATGCTTGTGTAATTAGCAGTACTACTGTGCATTTAAACAACCTAAAATAACTTTATACTAGCTTACTCTTTTTTTCAATTCTTTAAGTGGCATTTACTTCGTAAGTATCATGTCAGAATAATTAGTTCAGTAGCTAATTAAAAGGATTATAAAATGTTTTTAAAAGGATACAGTTGTCAGTATAAACAGATTATTACCTGTTCTCAACCTAACTGTATCATCTCTAATCTCAGTACTAACTCAAAGCCAAAACAGCCATTTAGCTATCAATATCAACATGTGTACATTTGTGCAGTTCTGTATTTATATGTACTTACTCATTGCTTGGCTAAATCTCCTAGAAAGTCTCCACTATTTCTCCATAAGCTCTAATTATAGGGCATGCATCCAGCAGGTGCTCAGTAACTGCACATTGACAGGGAGATGATAATAGTAATGTAGGATGTTAAGATACTGCACTAAATGTTGTCCTTTTTTTTTTTTGTCCCAGGCCCTCTCCCACCACCCCCTCCAATAAGCAGAAATGGCAGCACATCTCGGGCCCTGCCTGCCACCCCCCAATTGCCGTCCAGGAGTGGAGTAGATAGTCCCAGGAGTGGACCCAGGCCTCCTCTTCCTCCCGACAGGCCTGGCGCTGGGGCACCTCCCCCTCCTCCACCATCAACATCAATTAGAAATGGCTTCCAAGACTCTTCAGGTGAAGGTGAGATGGGGTCCCACCTCTGGGGGTGGAAACATTTGGAAACATTTTCAGGCTACAGGGCAATCATTGAATGGTAAATTGGTGTGCATTGTTTGTTTGCATTATCATTTCTTGTTTCTATGACTCTCATTGTTATCACACTGCACTGCTCTGATCTTAGTATCTAACCATTAGAGACCACCATGATTTCAAATTAAAAGTAGTAATCCTCCCTCCTCCACTTCTCAAAAAGGTTGATAGTTTTGCTCTCTCACTGTTGGAGTCTCATTTTGGTTACCTTTCTAGAAGATTCCAGAACTCTTAAAAAAATGTCATTGTCATTTATCCTCTTCTTACCTACCTTACCTGCCTTTCTCAACAGTTTGCTGGGGCAAGAAGCCTAATGATCTGCAGGTATTAAGCAGCTTTCCTCTGCCTTTGTTAGGAGAGTGTCCCCATTATTCCTGGGCCCACCGGTGGGAAGAAAGGTATCTCAAGCTTTAGCCCCCACCCAGCTCCTAAGAGAGACGGGCTGGGTCCTAATCACGGTGGTTGAAGTTACTTGACTGTCTTTGCTTTGATTTGCAGACCAGTGTATTTCATTGATGTACTCATCGGTGACGTTTGTCACATTTCCGGGTTCTCCCTAAACTTCTAGGCATGAAACTAGCAGTGACACCGTGCAGCTCTCTGTCCTTTCGTTAGGTTAAGTCTCACAGCAGACTGTTACTGAAGACGCTGTTTGTCTCTGTCCCTCAGATGAGTGGGAGAGCAGATTCTACTTCCATCCGATTTCTGATCTGCCACCTCCAGAGCCATACGTACCAACGGCCAAAATTTATCCCAGTAAACTGGCAAGAAGTGAAAGCCGGAGTGAGTACTTCTGCAAGGGCTTTGGGTAGCTTCATACTTGAATAGCCTGGGTTATATATAACTGAGGCTTGGATAGGAAATCCAGGCCTCTTGCCTGGAGTGGGACAGAGGACCACAGACAGAGGCATCTAAAATCTGGTAAACTCCCCTTCCACAAGTGATGGGGAAAATGGAGATAGCCAGAATGCCTATGAGAAACGATTATTTTAATGTGTCATTAACAAGCTCAACATAACTTTGGTTTGCTCATACGTTAAATTGTATTGTTTTGCTTGTTTGGACAGACTTCCCCCATTTTGGTCTTCCTAAGATAGAACAGATAGAGATATTTTCTATTCCTACTAGTTTTGAGACTAGTCCAATGTCTTAATAATTATAACAAAAACTCACTGTAACTGCCTTGATATTTTAGATATATTATAATGAGGGGCGCCTGGCTGGGTCAGTCAGTGGAGCATGTGACTCTAGATCTCGGGGTTGTGAGTTCGAGCCCCACGTAGAGTGTAGATTACTTAAAAAAATAAAGTCTTAAAATAATAACAAAGTAATAAATATATTATGATCATAGGTTTTAGAGCATTACGTGAAAATTTTAAATATACCCATAATCTCTCCATATAATTCCCATAAAATCTCCACATAACATATATTTTCATTTTATCAGGTTCTCTGCCCATTTTTAATCCATATAATTCTGATTTATTTATCATTTTAATTATAGAGTGTAGTTTTTTGATGGTAGGGTTTATATAACTTTGCTTAGTGAAATATTTTCCCATTTTATCGCATGGTCTTTATTTTATAGAATCCCATCAAGTCAGCATACAATAATTTAGTTTACCATTATTGGACATTTAGATTGTTTTTGGGTTTTGCTAAAATATATAATGCAACCATAAAGAACTGAATCACTTTTCCTCTATTGAAACAAAAATGTAAACAAGAAGAGGAAACAGAGAAACTGAAATTTCACAATAAATGGTTAGAACACAGAAAGAATTGGCACGAAACATACATATATCACTGATGAGGCTCAGACTTGTAACAGCTTTAGATTTAAACTCCCAAACCAGGAATGTGTGGAGAAGAAGCGTTTGAGCATTTCAGATAACTGCCACGGCATCCCAGCCTTGTCCTCACTCCTTGAGCAGAGCTCCTTGCACATACTCAAGAGCCTGCTGACTCTTCAGCACACAGTTCTTAAATCATTTTTGGTTGGATGTTTCCCAGCCGTAGAACAGATTCATAGCTGCTTAAGCTTGGTTAGAAACAAAATCAGTGACTTCAGGGAGATGTGATATGTGGCAGTCTTGGGACAAAGAGACAGGGACACAGAATTGTACTTTGTATCACAGCACAGGACAATACAGGAGTTTCTCTTGGGTTGTGAAGAACAAGTCAGATTGTGCTCTGTGCCACTGCTGAAGAATTCAAAACATTAGAAGATGTTTTAAGAAAATCTGCATGAACAGGAGCACCTGGGTGGCTCAGTGAGTTAAGCGTCTGCCTTTAGTTCAGGTCATGATCCCAGAGTCCTGGGATCTAGCCCCACATGGGGCTTCTTGCTCAGCAGGGAGCCTGCTTCTCCCTCTGCCTGTCCCACCCCCTACTTGTGTTCTGTCTCTGACAAATAAATAATAATGTCTTTAAAAAGAAAAAAATTTCCATGAACAAATGACGGAAGTAAACAGACTTGCTGCTTGAAAGGAAAACTTTAATTACTAGAAAAACTCATTTGTGTAGAATACTCCAATCGTAGGTGATGCCTAATAAAAAAAAGGTATAACTATAATAAAATTATACAAGAGTGAAAAATAAGTCTTCACATGGGACAGATAGTTTTGAGTTGTGTGTGTGTGTGTATGTGTGTGTGTGCATGTGTGTGTGTATGTGTGTGGCATGAAGAGGGGCTTCTATCTCATAAGAGCACAGCCTGTTTCTCTTCCTTTTTGGGCACTAACACATGAATTCACTTTAAGGAGTTGTTCACATAGACTCTAAATATTGGTTTCTTGTAAGCATCCTTAATCTGATTTAAGTGCTCTTTGTATATTTAAGTGAGTAACAGAACCGTCCCCCCTCCTCTAGATTTTTTACTTCATAGCTGAACACATTCCCTTCCCCACCCTGCTGTCTCTAAGACTAAACACCACCTGAGGACTGGAACTATCCTACTCACTGCTGCATCATCCTCAGGAGGCCCCAAACCTGACAGATAGGAGGCATTTAAAAATATTTCTTAAACTGATGAATTCATGTCCACTGCGCCCAAAACCTTTTTTTGTAGATTTGCTTTAAATATTTCTAGCGTTCCATGTGTTTAATGGATCATCTCTGGATCATCCCTGTAACAAAACTGAAGTACTCTCGAGTGGTTTTGCTCTGCTCCTGTAGCTGCCTTGGCCTCTGGGGGGGGGCACCCGCCTCGTAGGGCCCCCAGGCAGCCCTGAGCCATGCCGTCTAACTGCAGCTCTGCACAGGCCAACCCGCATGGTGCCAACCTCTGACTGTATGTCAGCTGATGGTCAAGGCTCCACAACAGATGACTGGTTTCCATCCAGGGGCGTTTCTCCTCAGGTGTGGGCCCAAGAAAAGACATGGTTGGGGTGGCAAGAGGAAGAGGCAAAGGTAACGGGCTGCCAGTGCCTTCCTCTAACTCCTCCCCTTGCTCAGAGATTTGGTTCTCTCAGAAATCCCTGTCGAGGCACCCCCTGAAGAATCTGTCAACGCCAGCCCACCTCTGAGTGCCCCCAGAGCAGTGGCCGTCACAGACCCCCTCAACTGACATGTGTCCCTGCTAGATCTGCTTACGACGTCTGAGCACCAGCTTCATGCCTAAAACCTATTAGATCCTCAAAATTATGTACGTGGAACAAATGAATTTAAAAAACTGAATGGATTTTAAACCCGGTACTCATACCCAGGAATATGCATAGTTTTTAAGAAAACACTATCAACAGAGTGAAGAGGCAACCCATGAAATGGGATTAAATATTTGCAAATCATATATCTGATCAAAAAGTTATATCCAGAGTATATAAAGAATTTCTACGATTCAACAACAAAAATCCAATTTTTAAAATGGCTTGAATACTTGAGTAGACATTTCTCTGAGGAAAATACCCACATTGCCAAAAAGCACGTGAAAAGATGCTCAATATCACTAATCATTGAGGAAATACACATAAAACTACAGTGAAATACAACTTAACAGCCATTAGGATGGTTACTATCAAAAAAGCATTTAGAAGTAAGAAGATACCTAAATGTTCAACAAAAGGGAATGGATTAGATAAATACAGCATACCTGTATAATAGAATGTGATGTGTCATTTGTAATTATAGGTATAAATGTATATGTATGTGTACATACGTATATGTAATGGCTCTGAAAAATGTTCAGACCGACTGTATATGATCTTAGTTGGGGAAGAATAAAAGAGAACTGTTTATATATAGAAAATAAATGGCAAGTGTTTACATCATATTATTGGTTATCTCTGGGTGGTGCAGGCATTGGTGAGTTTTTGTTTCTTTTAGCTCATCCATATTTTCTAAGTCCGTAATAAATATGTACAATGTTTGTGGTAAGAAGAAAATAATTTTTTTTAATTTTCTTAACTTAGTGCAAGTACTCGGGAGCCAATGGTAGGTCATCCCTCTCTAGAAATTTCAGTCAGATCCTTACTTGCTTCCCTTCCCTTCTTACTTCTTGTCCACGTGTGCCTGTTCTTTACAGCTTTGGTCATAGAGAGTGACGCACTGCGTACTTTTGTGACCGTCCTTTAGTTTGTACAATGAGATCATAAGCTTTCTAACCAAAATTTATATTTTGTCTTTTTTCATCAAGGTGGATCCAACCGAAGAGAAAGGGGTGCCCCACCACTTCCTCCCATCCCAAGGTGATCTTTGCCGGCTCTTCTCCACCCAAGCCCAACAGCTCCTTCTGTTGTTGCTCTCCAAGGGTTGCAAACCCTCCTCCCCTTGTCTTCCCTTGTCCCCTTCATACTGGCAGTAGGGAAGAAGGGAGGGTGACATGGGAATATGTGTGTGGGGGGTGGAAATGCAGTAAAGAAATGCACCTAGCTTTTTATATTGTGTATATTCTCAAAGCTATTGCCTGCTTCAGCTACAGTCCGCCAGTGTTGGCTGCTTAGGGGTCAGGAGGCTTTTGTGACAAGGTGGTAGGGATGCATTGTGTCCTAGCTTTCAACCAACCAAATTCAAACATTCACTGCTAATTTGCTACAGACTGTAATATTAAAGTCCCTGAGAGCTGTTTGCTTCCATGCCTTTTTTGCATGCTTGTCTTTCTGTCTGATTCCAGGAACCACAGACCACCTAAGCAAATTGCTGCATTCAGGGCCCACATAAAATTTTTCAATTACAGGATGTCCAATCTTTGGCAGTCTGAGATAAAAAATAGGTGAAATTAATTTTAATATATTTTATTTAACCTTAATACCCAAATTACTATCATTTCAACCTGCAATCAGTATAACAGTTATTAATGAGATATTTCCCATTCTGTTTTGGTACTAAGTCTTCAAAATCCAGTGTGTATACTACAGTAAGAGCACATCCCCATTCAGACGAGTCACATCTCAAGTGCTCTACAGCCCCATGTGGCCGGTGGCTACCGTTTTGGACAGCACTGGTCTAGAAGATACAGGCTAGTGCAAAAACCTCTTGTTTCAAGAACAAAAAAGGCAAGTTGAGCTTGAGCAATTCAAAAAATAACTAAAAATAAAGTTAGGACCTAACACCTTGTTTGGCAGAGAGCCTGATCTTATATTTTGCTCCTTTATTTCCCATCTTTCCTTATTGTGTGTATCCAAGTGTTGCTTTACAATACCAAGGTCAGAAATTGATCTAACAGGGTTTACAGTCACATGGAATAAAGCCATTAGAAAGAAACTGAAAGCCAGCTGGGGCTTGGGGACTCAGAGCCAGCTGCCTTGAGCTCACCTGTCCGGGGACCCCTGCCTTGCACTTCATTCCTCTGCCACCCAGCAGGCATCTCCACACCCGGGGAGGCTCGTAGGCTCTGTAGCTTTGGGGGAAAGTCAGGAAAAGGTAGTTAATTGGAAAAGTGGAGGAAGGAAGCAGGTTTGAGTTGATGGGCAAAACTCTAAAAGTCTAAATCTGATGTTTATGGGGGTTGAGAGAGATTGCTACTACAAACTGAAGAGAATTTGTCTTGACTCTATCGGGAGAATCACTTGCCTTGGATCTATGCAAATAAAGCTCCATGAAAGGACCATAGGGATGAGCCAGGCTTGCCCTTTTTTTTTTATGATTTTGTTTACAAAACTTTACTGGGACTTTAAATCTAGCTATAGATTTGGGGGAAAAATATTTCCATTTAGATGTTTTATATGGTTGATTATGTTTAAAATTACCATTACTTATTTTTTAAAAGCACACAGCCACATATGTATATGTATACCTAAACTTTGTATCATGGTTTCAGTGTATTGTTCATGTATTACTGGGAGATGCTAACAAGAAATCAATCCAAAGAAAAATTTGAAAGAAGCATTCCTATTTATAGAATAAATAATTGTTTCATTTATATAAAAGCAAAAGAACTTAGAGTTCTAATAAATGGGATATCTAATAAATTATGAAGTTACCCATTGAATATATTGTATTTTTATAACTTTCCTTGCCAAAGTCCTGGGCTTAATACGTTAGAGAACTTGGTTTTTCCCCCTCTCCTCTACCATTCATCTGTCTTTCATGTAGTCATTTGGGGCCCTTTACCCAAAGGGAATCAAGAAATATAAAGGTGTAACAAACTTGGCTAAGTATTTTTAAAAAGAATTTTTTGGGTAGTATAGCAGCATCATTTTATTTGGAATTCTTTGATCAGATATGAACAGTTGACACAAATCCCTATGATAAAGCCTAATGAGCCGCTTCAGAAAAGACGGAATTGGGCCTTACTAGCAAATGTGGCAGAGAAATCTGATCCAAAGAATTCCGGGTTTGAATTTTGTTAGGGCTAGTAAGCATGGCCAATTTCCTTGTATATCCCAACTTTGTAGGTACCATCCTAAAGTCTGAAACAGAGTCACAGCTCAAAGTTGCTACTCATCCAGGAGAGAAAAGTTTTAGAATGTATTTAAGTCAATGTTTCATTAATACACCTATACCCTTTCTTTGAAAGGTGGCAACCTAATTGCATCCAAAACTGAATAATTTCTATGCTAAAATCTTCAACTATGGCAAATCACAAAAATTAATATTTTCCTCCTGAAATCAGGGCTTACATTTGGGGTTTTTTTTTCCGTCATATTTCCAGATAAATGTATTCAAGATGCAATACAGTATTAACATTCACATATCATTTTATATTGAAATGTATTACAGTATTAAAATTCAGTGTTTGGTATTTATTTCACTATGCATTTTATTTAGTAGAAGCCAAGAGAAATGTTTAATCCAATGGTGCCTTACTTTGTGATTTGAAAGAAATCAACTTTTTATGTCTAAGTAGCAGATTATTTGCATATTTGTAAAAACTGGTAGGCCTTTATATTTTAACTTGTAATACCAATTTTGTTATTTTAGTAGCAGAAAATGGGATGATTGTTAAAGCGCCCAACATTTTTTGGCATGAAATTAATTTTTCCCTGTTTGTAGTCAGGGACAGTAAACGAAAACATGTTTTTCATACCACTGCACTATGTAAACATGCACATTTTGGAATCTGTGTCATCAGGACAGTTTAAATGGTGGGGTAGAGACTACCCTAGACATCTGTGTCTTTGTAAGTTAGCCAGACAATAAATAAAAGCAGAATGATAAGAGTATCAACTGGTGGTTTTTATTTAAGTATTGTCTATGTAAATGCAAATGAAAAGGCAAGTGTCTGTTTTCTGTTTTCTGCTCTAGTAAAGAAAGACAAGCTCAGAGCAAAGAAAAAGAGGAGGAGGTGGCAGTGGTCCATAGTGTGGGTTCCTCACACCCACTTTCTAATCCCTTGTTGTTTTTCCTGGGAACCTGCATCCTAGTCACAGTCCTCTGTGTGTTTACTTGAGCCAGATGCTGATACTCTAAGGTAAAGACAGATGGTTGGAACAATGGGCAAGAAAACTACCAGGACCAGCACTGACACTGACAAATACAGGAAAGGCCAATGGGAATTTAGGAGGCCTGATTATTTTTTAAATTATCTGCTGTGCACACACACATGTGTGTCCGTATCTGAATACAGCATAACGGTTAAGAGATTAGGAAGACCTGCCTCCACCTCTTACTTGCAGGTTGCAAACTTCTCTGAGCCTCAGCTTCCTTATCCACAGGGTAAGTAACAATCTCACCACATTAACAAGTGCATTAAATGAGATAATGTAACAAATGGCCAACAGACACATGAAAAAATGCTCAACATCACTAACCATCAGGGAAATACAAATCAAAACCACAATGAGATACCACTGCACACCAGTCAGAATGGCTAAAATTAACAAGTCAGGAAATGACAGATATTGGTGAGGATGTGGAGAAAGGGGAACCCTCTGACACTGTTGGTGGAATGCAAGCTGGTGCAGCCACTCTGGAAAACAGTATGGAGGTTCCTCAACAAGTTGAAAATAGAGCTACCCTATGACCCAGCAATTGCATTACTAGGTATTTACTGAAAAGATACAAATGTAGTGATTCAAAGGGGCACCTGTGCCCCAATGTTGATAGCAGCAATGTCCACAATAGCCAAACTACGGAAAAAGCCCAGATGTTTATCAATGGATGAATGGATAAAGAAGATGTGGTATATATATACAATAGAGTACTACTCAGCCATCAAAAAAAAAATGAAATCTTGCCATTTGCAACGAGGTGGGTAAAACTAGAAGGTATTATGCTAAGCCAAATAAATCAATCAGAGAAAGACAATTATCATAATATCTCACTCATATGTGGATCATAGGGGAAGGGAGGGAAAAATAAAACAAGATGAAATCAGAGAGGGAGATAAACCAGAAGAGACTCTTAATCACAGGAAACAAACTGAGGGTGGCTGGTGGGGGAGGGGGGATGGGGTAACTGGGTGATGGGCATTAAGGAGGGCACATGATATAATGAGCGCTTGGTATTATATAAGGCTGATGCATCACTGAACTCTACCTCTGAAACTAATAATACACTATATGTTAGTTAATTGAATTTAAATTTTTAAAAAATGAGATCATGCACTCAGTACTTAGCCTGACTTACTCTAGCCCTCAATAAGTATAGCCAATCTGAGTAAAAGTAGGAAACAAATTATTTACCTAATTATCCCAAATTAACTGGAGCCAAGCTGACTGGAAGGGCATTTCCTAGTGTACTTGTAGAGGAGAGAAGCAACAGCAGGCAGACTGTCCGTACCAGAAATGCAAAGCATCCTCCACACAAAGGTCACCTCCCATGAAGGCAGTCCCTTACACCTGCCAGGCCTGGAAAATGAAAATTGATGCTGCTTTAGTCATCAGGGAAATTATCAGATTCCATTTGAAATCACAGAAAGTAAGACCTGGAAAGAACATTCTATACAGGGCAGCCTCAGATTTAGGACCCACAAGTGGATCTATACTCCCTTCTGAGAGTGGAAGGGGGTGCTAGTAATTGTTGCTGTGGCACATCAGGTACGAATCGGAGCAAACTGGGCTGTGTGGTCACCCCACTTGCAGGTCATCTAGCTCCACGTCCTGGTCTGACAGATGAGTAATTTAAGACGCCAAATCCTATAGCACCAACAAACAAGCGGCCTGGCTGCTCACCTCACCACGCTCCCTTCTGGACAATCCTTCCCACCTGTAGCACAAGTCTTGGCTTATGTGTCTTTCCCATCTGCTGGAAAGAAAAGGCCAAATGACAAGTCCCAGAGTCAGAGGACAAGCCCAGGACACACAAACCTGGATCTGAACCCTCGCTCTGCCACTCGCTCCCTGTAAGGCCACTGACAAGGTGTTTAAGCCCTCTGGGCTCTAGCTGCCTCAACTGCAAAATGGTTACAAAGTTTAAATACATACATACATACATACAGAACATCAGGCAAAATGACAGGCATAGGTCAGGTGCTCAGTGAAAATTCGTTCCATTCTATTCCCTAATCCCTTCACCATCAAACCCAGGCCATATTCAGGAAGGAATTTTCAGTGCATTCCAAAGAGTCTAACAAAATTGAATTACAACAGTCTTAGAAATAAAAATTGCTTTCAAAACTGGCCTCATTGGTTCAAAGTGGAATCATTCGTTTGTCTCCTCCATCCATTCAATAAGTTGTTATGAGCGGTTAGGGTGTGCCGGCCTCACCGCAATCTAACCAGGTCCCACCACAACCGTCTCAGTCGAATGGTCTCTGAGTGGAAGTTAAGGAGGCAGCCCCCTGTTCCCACCAGGCACGGGTGCCCAAGTGACAGAGAGCTTTCTATTAAGAAGGGAAAGGGACTACTTTATAATCCCCCCCACCGAAGGGATTATTTGTTTTCTTTTCTTCTTTCATCTCAGTGGGCAAATTAAATTGCTTTTTAAAAAGTTTTTTAAAACTTTTTTTTTTAAGATTTTATTTATTTATTTGACAGAGAGAGATAGAGACAGTCAGCGAGAGAGGGAACACAAGTAGGGGGAGTGGGAGAGGAAGAAGCAGGCTCATAGCAGAGGAGCCTGACGTGGGGCTCGATCCCATAACGCCAGGATCACGCCCTGAGCCGAAGGCAGACGCTTAACCGCTGTGCCACCCANGCTGTGCCACCCAGGCGCCCCAAAAAAGTTTTTTAAAACTTTTTACAGGAAAACTGAGGGGTGGGGGAGAGAAGTACTTAGAAAAAGCTTTGGTGGGGAGGGCTAACATAATATAATAAAAAAATATTATTATAAAAAAATTAAAAAAATAAAAATAAAATTAAAAAAAGAAAAAGCTTTGGTGGCCAATAAATAATGTCTTTTTGTTTTTTAATTTGTAAAATAAACTCAGGGATTCCCCCCATTTCCTGACATCCCAGTTATAACTGAAGGCTTCTTGGGATGCAAAATTTAGAGTGGCCCCTTCTCTCTGCCTTCCCCACAGCCTCTCTTCCTGCACTCTGAGTACTTGGTCCTCGTGTTGATCTCTGGTGCTAGAGTCAGCTGCAGGTTGCCCGCACTACCTGAAAGCAGAGTGTTCCTAAGAAAACTTTCCTAAGCTGAAATGGCGTAAAGCAAAGAAGCAATTACCAGTAACTTATATGAAAAAATTTTTAAGCATTCTCAGACCCCCAAAACAACCCCTCTTAGGCTTTTCTGGTACCTGAGGACACACCTTGCTAATGGATGCACAAAATAAATGGAGATGAAGCACAGATGCTCTCACACACAGTTCAGAGCTCCTGCGGCTTGCTGCTGAGATGCCGCGTGGTTCCAGGGGAAGGAGCCTGGCGGGGCCACGCATTGTTTTGGGGGGTGTGCTGCTTCTACAACAGGTTGCGGCAAAACAAACACTGAACGCTATTTTCACATTTTGCCCTTTGTCCTAAAAACAAAAATCTTCAGCTTTCTTTCGGTTAGCAAAAACAGGTACTAATGTAGTTCTTTCGTAAAAGTGAAGTGGCCTAATGCTAGTTTTCGACAATCAGGAGATGCCTGTACACGTTTCTCTTACTGGTAAGTGTTTGGAAATGCCCCGTCCATCAACATTCTATCACAAGTTCTTTGGTCCTAAAATTCTGCTCCTAGTATTCCAGAGGCACATTCACAGGAAGCTAACGCAGCTCAAGCTTTGGCACCTCCACTTACAAGGGTCCCTTCTAATAAGTACTCCTTTTTACATCAAAATTTACATTATTTATGATTTTATATTAACTTTCTTATATAGCACCTAAACTGTCGAAGCTTCAGGTCCCACAAAACCTGTCCTTGTAGGGCACCTGTGTGGCTCAGTCAGTTAAGCATCTGCCTTCAGCTCAGGTCACGATCCCAGGGTCCCAGGATCAAGTCCCACGTCGGGCTCCCTGCTCAGTGAGGAGTCTGCTTCTCCCTCTTCCCCTCTCTCCACCCACCCCCCCCCACTCATGCACGCATGCTCTCTCACTCTGTCTCTACCTCTCATGCAAAAATAAATAAAATCTTTTTTTAAAAAAATAAAACTGGTTCTTGTATTACTGGCCTTCCCAGCTTCTGATACAAAAACCAACCAAAGTAGGTATCTTAAAAACTTGCTTAAGCCACCAGCTTTCCATAAGAGTGACAGGAGAATCCCAGACCAATGTAAGACAGCAAAAGTGTTTGCTCCTTTGTACTCCCAGAGTGGCCTACAGATAGTTCTAGAAGAATTCAGTTCAGTCACTACACTGCCCGCATTGTGTTAGACTCAGTTAAAGGCCCCACAGTGTGACCCACCCAGATAACATGCTTGACCCCTGAGGGGCCTGGGAAACAAGTCTGGACATTATAAGACATCAAACTCACTTTAGCTTAAATCTGGACCAGGAAGATGCCTGTCAGAACACCCGGCATATCCATCAACATAAATGTGTTTTAGTCATGAGGGACTCCCACCCTCTTCCTGTTTTCTGTCTCCAAGCAATTGAGTAAGTTAAAGGTCACCTGTCAAAATACAATCTATTTAAGATAGGTACCTGAAACAAATAGCAGCAGACGGCTGGGAAACCCTAATCCTTTATGGAGCTATTATATTCCCAAAGGTCCATTTTTACAATTATTCATTCAAATAATCAACAAACACTGAGTAACTATGATTTATTAGGCATTGGAAATATGAAGATACATATTATACAATGGGAAGTACTAGTCCTAGAACCAAGGGTCTGGATTCTAGATCTAACAGGAACTTCAGCTAGTAGGCACAACGCCACTCTGCCACTGGTTCTAGAATGCTCCTCACCAGCGACACAAGCTGGCTGGCTGTGTGCATGAAAGGAAATTGTCCCTAGGTGCTTCCTGCTTAGACTTACTCTTAGAGCAAAGGCATGGATAGGTCCCAAATGGGGCCACCAAAGAAAAAGGGAAAAACATATCTAATATAGTAGTGTAAACATATGACCCATTACCTAATTTACTTATCTAGATGACAACACAATTATTGTTTCCATTTTTCATATAACTACCACCAATTCTTAATCATCTACTATGTACTACAAATTGTGCTAAGGTCTTTGCAAATATTATTGCATATGTTGTTAATCTTTGTGGCTTCACGTGGAGAAATCAAGGCCTGAATGGATTAGAAATTTGCCTCAAGCCACTTGCCTTGAATGGATCCAGAATTCATACTTGAGATTGAGTAAATAAATTTGAATGGGAAGCCATAATATTGTCAACTTTCCATTTGTCAGTTTAAAAAAACACTGACATTTCATAAAAACAAGGACATTTTAATAAGCCCAAACAAGGGGAGACCTAATCTTAGAGTATTAAGATAGTAGGCTCAATTGAATAAACATAACTTCATGGAAAACTTAGTACACTGCCTTTATTTTCCTCATTGGGCTATGGACTGGCTCTAGTCCCAGACCCAGGATTTACCAGTTGGGGGACACTGCCTTTCATAAGTGATCTAATTTCCTTCAGTTCTTTCATTCTTTACACCTTAAGGGGTGGTCATAACCACTATTTTGACATTTTTAAAAGGATGTATGTGTACTTGTCCTCTCATCTTATCAGACACTTGGTACCTTTTCAGGTGATCTCAGTGGATCCATGAAAATTCAGACATCATTTCACTAAACACACATTTCTAGAAGTCCCAAACTGCAATGTGAATAATTTGCTTCCCAGTGTATCTCCCTTCCTTTCCACTGTTCGTTATTCGTAGAGTATTTCTTCCATTCATATTATAAATTTTTAGTATTGAATTTATTTTTTACTCTTGAAGTTGGAAGAGTCATGTGGTTTCTTTCAAATTCCAAATCATAGAATTTGCTTTCTCACAATGGCCAGAAGTAAACTTTGTGTTCTTTGCCTCACTCATACAACCCAGCACTCACTCATAGGGGAAACAAAGAGCAAAATGAGTCGTGTTCAAAAAAAGTGAAATAAGTGGCTCTAGAATTTCAAAGCATTTTCACAGACAATCCCTCGAGTGTACCCTGCGGCAGCCCCATGAAGGAGAGAGAAACTGATCTCCCCTGTTGCAAATGCGGGGCTGACACTGAGGGAGGAAGTGACGCCAAGGTCGAACCGCTTGTGGGTGAAGGGGGCCAAGACTACCCCTCCAGACTTCAGTCACACTCTCCCAACTGCACTTTTATCTTTCTTGTCTTTGTTCATCTGACAATATCATTGAGTACCTTCTCAGGAGTGAGAAGGCAGGGGGAGAGTCCAGCTGAAGATGCGAAGGTCAGTACAACATAATTCCCATGTTTCAGGGAGCTCACAGTCCTTTGGGGGTAGAGGCGAATATACAAATAACGTTAGAATGAGGTGGAATACATGTCCTGCTCAAAAGCCTGAAATAATGCATCACAAGGACCCAAAGAAGGTACTATTGCTGTGAATGCGTTGAGCCTTACCGCCTCACACTCACATGTGTTTTCCTCATCTTCTGAGTTAGATTTGCAGTGTTCCTCAAAATGAAAGTTCCAGACCACTGAAGCACTTAAGGAGTGCTTGTTAAATAGTTTCCTGGGCTCCACCTCAAACCTACCCAAATAAAACTCTCTTGGAGGGGTGCCTGGGTGGCACAGCGGTTAAGCGTCTGCCTTCAGCTCAGGGCATGATCCTGGTGTTATGGGATCGAGCCCCACATCAGGCTCTTCCGCTATGGCCTGCTTCTTCCTCTCCCACTCCCCCTGCTTGTGTTCCCTCTCTCGCTGGCTGTCTCTATCTCTGTCGAATAAATAAATAAAATCTTGAAAAAAAAAACTCTTGGAACCCAAGAATTTCTTTTCAATGTGAAACGCTTGACAAATGTCCATGTTATCCTTGCAGAGGGACCATGACAGTCTTCTCTGTGTCACTCAAATTTCAGGACATGTACTGCTGAACCAAGCTTGAGAATTTGTATTTTTAACATGCTTCAAGGTCATTCTGATGCACATTCCAGATTCAGAATCTCTGTTCTAAGGTTTTACCCCTGCATTTGGGCCTTTAAAAGAATAAAGTCATATACATATATATGATTTACATATATAAAATAATAGGAAGATGAAATCGTAAGATGGCATCTACTTTTTGTCACACTAAATACTCTATTTACACTACCCCATGCATACTGATTTATCAGAATGCTATTTGTCTCTAAAATACTTTTCTTAAAAAATTAGCTTATGCTTGCAATGTGTGGCCTCTATTCATGCAACTTTCTGGTGAGCTCCAGTTCACAATTTTGATCCAGAGTGCTATTAAAAGATGACAGCATAGGTAGTGCCATCAAGATATACAAAAGAGCACCACGTTGGATGCTAAATTTTTTAAGTAGCTCAAGGTGACTTTAGGGAAATGGTTGTAGCACAGAAGAAAGATCAGCAAGGATTCAGGGTGATGGAAATCTTTTGACATTATAAAGGGAATCATAAACATCTATCAGGGAGGATGAACTAACAATTATGACTGCTAATGGGAAGACACTATGGCTTGTGACCTCAGGAGATTTAAAGGGAAGATAAGAGCCACTTAAGAGGAACCCGGGGACTCAGGGACTTGATCAAAACAGCCTGTTCACTTAATCTCCTCTGGAGCACATAATCCTGAAGTGAAGGGGGATGCCTACACTGATGCTGGGCTTCAGCCTCCAACACACCAATGTTTCACTGTGGCCAATGGAAATAGCTACAATGTCCTAGAACAGTGGTTTCAAACCTCAGAGAATCCCCTGGAGGGCTTACTGAGACGGGGTCCTGTGCCCCACTGCTAGGGATTCTGTTTCAGCAAGCCTAAGGTAGGGCCTGAGAATCTGCATTCTAACAGGCTTCTACGTGAAGGTTTACCGTACTGGTTCTCAGACACATGTTTTAACTGCCCTGATCACTATCTGTAATAATGGAACACATTTCTCTGCATTAAACTAATATGTATATATAGCATCAAACCTAATACCGTGCCCATTACTTGCATCATGGCTTAGGAAACTTAACTAAGTAGAAAACCAGTTGGCATGGCACTGTGGTACCTGAAACATAATTATGTCTTGTGATTTCCCAATACTCTTTCTTCGACCATTAATCATATCCACTAATCTTTTGTTGTTATTGCTGTTGTTGCCTTGCCCACAATAACATGGGGGGGGTGGAATCCAAATGTTAATAAGTGTTAATTATGGAGTATTAAAAATCAAATCAAAACAGCAAAAACCATGAAAAAATAATTCATGAAAGCTGACAAGCCTTCACCCTTAATCATCATCTCAAGGTTAAATAATGATCAGAATTCTTTCAGTTGAAGTACTTATGTTGCATCTTGATGTTTGACTATCATATAAATATAACTGTGCTATTAGGCTCTATTTTTCATTGCAGATGAAATTGATGCATCTTTGTGTGGTGGCGTCTGACATAGTAAAATTGTTACTCTCTAGGTAGGATATTCATAAAAATGTAATTATCGTAATCAGAACGGTCTTTAAGCTCATGAGAGGGGATTGCCAGATTTGTGATTGGCAGTTTTCAATCACTTCACATATAATAAATAAAGAAACTTCTTAAAGCAGCCTTGGGAATCACTAATGTCTTACAGAGGGAAACTATTCTGATCAAATAGCAAAGGGTGTTGGGAGATGGTAATGGGAACTCAAGATGGCCTCCTCTGCCTGGTTTTGGGCAGGACTGGATGGAACTTTTAACAGATTTCATTTGGTTTACTCACCAACAGGTGTAATTAGCAGTGCCATTTGCTGGGGGAGTGTGCTGAGAAGAGAGAGATCACAGGAAGACTACGGGTACTGGGTAGAGTGTGTTTATCACAACTTGCTGCAGGAGTAGCCCAGGAGTTGTTGTGCATGCACACCAGGGGAGGACCCAGCAATGCCATCCGGGGGATTTGGCCTTTACTTAGTTGGGAGTTTCCAGTGTTCTTAATGTCTCCCATACTGGTTTAGGCAGCATGCTTAATAAATGTAGATACCACAAATAAGCCCATGATGGTGGGCTAGAGAAATAAAAACCAACAAAGTCAAGTCAACAGGCTGGTTCAATTTGAAGACAAAAATAATCTGTTCTAATTGGACTGCAACTGTTTTGATTCCCACTGTCTCTTTTAGAATTACTCAGGGGCGCTAGTTGGTCCCTTGCCCCTGCATGAAAACCTCCATAATCCTATGACTTGTTTTTAACCATTCTTTGGTAATAAAAAGTCGTACAGCCACTGTAAGTCTCCAACACAGTCCCAATTAAGAAGTTAGAATATCCAATCTTGTAGAATAATCAATCCTAGAATCAGATTGAAAGGTGACACTTCTCAGGGTGCCTGGGTGGCTCAGTCAGTTAGTCTGCCTTCCACTCAGGTCACGATCCCAGGGTCCTGGAATAGAGCCCAGCGTCAGGCTCCCTGCTTTGCGGGGGAGTGTGCTTCTCCCTCCGCCCCTCCCCTGCTCATTCTCTCTCTCTCAAATAAATACAATCTTTAAAAATAAACAAATAAAGGTGACACTTTTCCCTTCACCCCTCTGGGGCCTTCTGCAGCCAAGAAGCTAGAGGAGGGGACAGGGTCTATCTGTTCCTTTCCTCCACCTAGTGTTTCCAGTTGTCTGCCACCATTTAACTAGCCATGGTTTGTTCCTGGGTCAAGGCAGGCAGAGGGAAGAGAAGTAAGCGGGGGAAGAGGGAGAAAAGTTCTTCCTTGACTGGTCATCTCTTAGGGTAGCTTCTCTCTTTAGGAGCTAGGCTGTGAAACTGAAAGGTGCCTCCTTCTGGTGTGGGGTGCTCTCTCAGTGCCTCAGAGACTCACCATCCCCCCATGCTGGGGATCTCTCAACTGAAGTTCCTTCATCAGCTGAAACTCCCTCAGCTCCGCATCACAACTCCCGCTGCTCCTTGCTGAAGCCTAAGAGCTCCTCTAGGTGGCCCTATTGGACAGGAGCTAAGTTTCTTTCTCCTTTCCTCACCTCTTCTCTCTCCGTCTCCCTCCTCCCTTACCCTTCCCTCCTCCTCCCCTCTCTTCCAGTGCCTCCTCCTCCCTCTCTCCCTACCCCCCCTTTTCCTCCCCCCCTTCCTTCTCCATCCCCCGTGCTGACCCACCCAGTCACAAGTCTACTCCAAGCTGCAGGAGATGTGTGTAAAGCTCTTTGAATGAAAACTTTTAGTGAGAAAGCAACTTTGGGGTGAGAGGGGCTTTTAGACTACACTCCAGAAAAACTGTCTTCACATATCTTCCCTCCCAATCCTTGACCCCCTGATATTTTGTTGTAGGGAACAGCTGTTCCCCATGCTTATGAAGAGTCCTGCACTAGCTGTAACACCCTGGTGCCACTTACTGACACTATTCACTCCCTGGGAAAGCTTAGCCTGGCCCCCCTTCTTCCTCTGGCACTGGTCCTCCCCTCAGTCATGTATCTGTTCTGTTCAGAAGGTCAGCCTGGGGTTCAGTGAGGAGCTGCCCTTGGTGCCACACTAAGCCCTAGCCTCCAACTTGGTGTCTTGTAGTAACAAAGGAGAGATTGGGCCTCTATCTGCTACCTTCCATTTTGTTTCCCCATTCGTTCAGAGCTTGGGTGGGGAAGACGGGTGCTGTGTATCGAGCCCCTCTTTCTACCTTGAATGTAGGCAAAGGATTTGAGTCATGTTACCACTTTTTGGATAATCTCTTTGAAGATCTCTATCCTTTTATGGCTCCTTTCTTTTGCTTGTCATATATTTTATCTTGATGCCTCAGTGAGAACTTATTTAACATCTTGAAATGTGTCATATGGGAAATAACTAGCTAAAAGCTTTTAGAATTTTCTTGAGGAATAATTGATTATAACAACTATTTGAGGACATATATATATAGCCTGGAAACGAAATCTTGTATTAAAACTTTAAAATACTTCAGAAAGGGGGTGCCTGGGAGGCTCAGACGGTTAAGCATCTGACATCCAATGTCCGAACTCTTGATTTCGGCTCAGGTCATGATCCCAGGGTCATGAGATCAAGCCCCACATCAGGCTCCATGCTGTGTGGAGCCTGCTTAAGGTTCTCTGTCTCCCTTTCCCTCTGCTCCTCCCCACTGCTTGCTCCTAAACATGCATGCTCTCTCTTTAAAAAAAAATAATAATACATTTTTAAAAATAAAAATAAAATACTTCAGAAAGAAAAATGGCTTTCAGGGAGACTCAAATTTTTTCTTAACTTTGCCAAAGGCTAGCTATATGATCTTAGGAAAGTTGCTCCATCTCTCCAAACCTAATTTTTTCATTTATGAAACAAAGAATCTGGGCTAAAAAGTCTCTCAAGTCCTTTTCCAACTCTTACCACGAATCTGTGAGACCTTGAAAGGAATTGGGAGAACCTTTCTGTTGCTAAGTAGGCAACACTGCTGATATGGCATGGAGGTTAACACACAGTCTCCCATGGTATTCACAACTGGCCCTTCCTCTACTCACTCAGACACAAACACTTACTGAGTGCATACATCTTTACACCAAGAGGTATTTGGGTGCATATAATGTAATCTTTGACCCAAGAAACTTATGAATATGAAAGAGAAGCTAGAACATTCACAAATATTATTAAACAACACACGATGCTTTATTTACCCAAGAACCATTTACTGAGCACCTACCATCGTACGTACAAAACTCTGTGGGATGGTGCTTGGAGTGCATGGGTGCAGTTTCCTCCCAGAGCACCACCTTGACATGCTCGGGACGTACCTACGCAGAACCCGTAATCAGGATGGGTTGAAAGCAGGGCTATAGTCATATGACAGTCCACAGCCCCAAATCTGCCCTCACACCCTTGGTCCTGTGCTTCCAAAGACAAAAGAAAGATATTTCTATTAGGAAAACAGTGGTGGTGCTTCTCTTCTCCTCCATCTCTGTCTTTTTTAAGACATGATAATCAGTCAGGATTCACTCTGTTTACAGTTTGACTACTTCATAGAAAAATGTGTCTATAAAACACCTGGTAGTTGTAAAAAGGCTTGGGTAAGGCCCAGGGATCCAGATAAATAAATTTTATTTATTCAGCTGTCCCAAACCATCACCAGTCTCCTTTCACCCAAGGATTGTCTGTCCTCTCCTAAATTTTCTTTCTAATATTCTCACTACAAAGTCAAGTAAGAAAACAAAAATCAGGAAAATCAAAGCCCTACCTCCCTGAAAAACTATCAAGTACAAACATTCTTCGTGGCATTTCACACATGCTTTGATACCCTCAACTAGAAAAGATGGTTGAAATGCTTTTATCTGGTGTAGCAAACATAGTAGATCCAAGTAAACACTATATTTGTCGATGCAGTTCAGCAAGTATCTCCTAAGCACCTGTGGTGTTCGTGCATTAAATGCATAGAAGACACCAGAGATTCTAGCATGTTCTCCAAGCCACACTGTCAGAGTAAACAGTCAGTCCATCACCTGGTCCCCACCTGCAGACAGCACCCCAGCGGGCTCTGAAGTTGCTCTTTGCTGTTATCTAATCTCTAAGACTGAACCCTAACTCTGACTTCTTCCTTTCAGTGACTTTTCCAAGATTAGTTATGTTCACCTGCTCAAATGCATCACCTCGTGCATTTTTAAAGGTTGTGATCTTTATTCTGGTAATAAACATTTAACTCGCTCAGAGTTAGTGATCAGGCAGCTTTCCACAGAGAGGTAGACTCCTGCCTTACTAATTTGAGTCTAATTTTAGTATGGACTGAGTTGAATTCCCTTCTAGGCAGGATCACTAAAAAGAGGATATTTCCATTGAAGACACATATGGGAATTTTGCTTATTGGGCAAAGGAGAAGGGACACCACCTAAAGAGGTATCCAAAACAATAAGACATGTAGGGAAAACTCCACATGAGCAGAGAAGTTAGGAGGGGTTGTTCCATAAGGAAAGTGATGATATTTTTCTAATCAAACGCCAGGGCGGATAGCCTGACACATGGTGTGAAAACAGAACAGATTACTTGAAATCTGGGGTGTATGATCACCATCTTCACAGTAAATGAAGCCAGCAGCTGTTCAGAGTGAAAGTCATTAACAATGAGTCTCTGTACATTAAGGGATCCAGAGGAGTGGATGGGAAGCCGACTGATGTCATCCATTTACAAGCCGGAGCTTCCTCACACAAAACAAAGAGCGTTTGTTACTGAGGGCTTCCTGGAACCACTTGCTGTCAGCACCTTGTCTGCAAGGACAAAGGTGTAATCTACTTACCAAAAAACAATAAAGCTTTGCTTCCAAACAACACAGTCTGGGAATGCAAAATAAGAGAAGTAGGGGCAAGCACAGTTTACTTGTTCAGTTCTATGACTGCTTCCTCAACAGAATTCCAACATCGTACTATTGTTTTTAATTAAATCCTTATCACTCTGCATTCTCATCTTGTGCCTTCAATTTCAAACTTGGGAATTGTTTTGTTGCAAAGGAGGAGATTCAGAAATTCCAATTCTCCTACTTATAAGAATGCTATGTTCAGGATAATGTATTAGGAGAAAAGCTTCCCTTTGTTGCCAACACTCAAAGTCAACTCTTAGTCACGAACATTGAGAATAATCCTTGGAAAATATTTTAACTCCAATTCCTATCATTAATATAGAAGTTTCTAGGCTTCCATCTCTACTTTTAAGTTGTTGTGTGCTTTTTCAACTTATATCCTAGCAAAAGCTGATTTTCCTTAAAATATGACATCATAAGTTTATTTTAATCATTCAATGTTTTGAGGGTCTGTATCATCCTTTTAGTATATAGTTTTTTTTTCTTCCTACATCAGGACTTTAAATAGGAAAAAGAAAAATAGAAGATCCATTTGAATATAAGTGGTGTATCAGTTGTTTATAGCTGCAAATGACCAACTAAAAATGGGTTAAATTTACAACCTCACATGATAAGAAGTCCAGAGGTGTGGCAATTTCTATTGGTTGGCTATTTCAGTGGCTCAATGACTTGTTGAGAACCTAGATTCTTCCCACATTTCCATCCCATCATCCTAGGTGCACTGGTTTCAATCCTCAAATTTGTCTAACACTCAGCTTACAGAAGTACATGAAACAGAGGAACTTGTTAAATACCACCACAGGGGAGTAGTCAGAAAAATCCAGAAGTGATCGAGGAAATTTAAACCTGACTGGATATTTGATGATATTAAGGAATTTCTGTCAATATTTTTAGGAGTGATAAAGGTATTGTAGTTATATTTTTTAAAAGAGTCCATATCTTTTAGAGGCACATGCTGACATACAGCAGAAATGATATCTGAGATTTACCTCAATGCCTCAAAATAATCAGTGGGAGTGGGGAGTGAGAATGGGGGAATGACAGGCTATGAGTAATAATAACTGGGAAGCTGGGTAATGTGTACATAGGAGTTCATTATACAATTCTCTCTGTTTCCAGCTTTTTGATAACAATTTTTATATATTTCATTAAAAAAAAAAAGAAATGAGAAAAGAGTAAAAGGAAGAAAAGAGGAGGGGTCAGGTAAACAATTCTCCTAACTTAGTCAACCATTTGGACTATTGAACCTCTATTGGGCTTTTACAGTCCAGGGCAGGAACTGACTGATGGTGACATGCACCTAGGTCTCCTGGGAATGGACCATCTGCCTTTTCAGAGTGGCCATGCCAAGGATGTCTCAGGGAGTGGTCACAACAACAGTCTGGGGGTAAGTACTCCCACTATCTGCATTACTATTATGAGAAAATGGAGAAAAGCTTTCCTGACTATTCTAAACTAAGTACTCCCCTGCCCCAAAAGCAACGTAATCCCATTGAAATAGTGTTATCAGGTTACAAGTGTTAATTCTAGCCCATGTGGTCCTAAACAAAATATTTTTAGACAAAAAGAAAATTCTAGTGATGTGTCATTGACATTAAAGTTGGTGTCTGAAGCCTCACAGTCGTACACTCATGTTCAGTAAAGCCTTTGTTCATTGTGAGAAGGTATAAATCTAATGCGCTTAGAATCAAGAAACCTACTTTTTAAACTTCTTTTCCTTGCTGTAAATGACAGCAAAACCAAAAATCAAACCTCTTAACAGCTATAAGCCAGTTTTGCTCTAACAGGACTTCATTATCCTAAACTTAAAAAAAAAAATGCAAAACACACACCCCCACACACACACATACATACTAAACAGCACAGGCCAGTATTCAAACTTCCTTAAAAAAATGAGCGATGAAGACCCATCCAAACTCCAGACTGCTTGTAAGAGATCTGTAATCATGGCTCCCAATAAGGCAGCTAAACAATACAGGACAAAACTGTAGTCTGATACATTTAGCTATTTTCCTGGCTATATCTAAGCAGCTCCTAGACTTCTTTGAGCTGTACTGAAACCAGCTCAAAACAAAACAAACAAAAACACAAAAAAACAAAAACTAGTTTGGTTCTCACTTCGAAAAGGATGAAATAGTGACCAGAAGTGGAGAAAAGTTGGAATGTGAATTGACCAGCAAGACCCATGAGGGGCTGAAGGAAATATGGTTTCTTTTTGGTATCTTTCTACCTCCACGATCTTCTTACTTTCTGGTTCTGTCCCTCTTCATCCCCTACCTAGGTTTGTACTATGCTTATGTCCCTCTGGCTTCCCCGAGCCTTTCTCCATTCTGCCCTCTTCCTAAATTTTCAGTGCTCCCAAATTCAATTACAAATTCCCAAATCAAGCTTTCAATTACAGCAATAGGTAATAAAACATTATTAGAATGGTAGCTTGTTCCATCCCCCTGCCCCTAAGCCATCTTCCATCAAAATTTTAATTCCCATACTCTCCATGTGCTGATCTAATCTAGCAGCTAGGAACGACATCCTCAGTTCACAGTCCCACCAATTCACAGTCCTAAGAGTCTGTCATATTTTCTCTCATCAGAATCTTCAGAGGGTACATCTTAGAGAGGTAGGTATTAAAATACTTTCAATAGCAGAAACTAAGGAGGTGATACAGAGAAGAGAAAAGTTTTCAGGCATGCCTGATCATTCTAATTTACTTGAATGTAATAAAAACTCCCAATTAAAGGTGTAGCCTAGTAAAAGTGTTTCGGAATGAAGGTGATACCAATTACTCAAACGAGGTACTGGTAGGTTTTGTTCTTCTTCCTTGATGAAAATTTTGTCATGGAAAAAAAAATTCAAGCTTTACAATGCACATGACAAGGTTAAGAGACAGTTGCACAAAAGTTTTTTTCCTTCTGGGTACCCAAGGTGACTCATGAATTTCCCTGTCCTCTTTTTATGCCCCCAGTGAGATAATATGAAAATATTTTAAACGACTGGACTTTCAGACAGAAATATATCTTAGAACAGTAGCCTCCAAACCTTACTGATCATCAGGGAACTTTTCTTTAATAAACATTTTCATCTCCCCCTGCCCTTCTGGGTGGGACAAAGTAAGGGATGGGGTAGGACTGTTCTCATCCTGTGCATGTAATTCTAATGATCAGTCAGGTTCAGACACTACTGTTGAGAGCACTGAGGTACCACCCAGTACCTCCTAAGTCATACCACTTATCTGTTCAGAACAATAGAGGAGGGGAGGAAAGCCTCTGTGAGCCCTACCCTGCTTCCCACCTACCTGGCAAAGTGCATCACTTCCCTAATCTCAGAGCCCTGTAATCTGGGTCACCCAATTTAAGATATTCATACTTCCGTGAAGCAATTCCTCCTACAGACAAAAAGAAAAGAAAACACACTTATCAACGCCCTAAGTAGCAAGCTCTCAAATAGTTAATTCCATTTACCATTGACAATGTCCTTAATGTTGGCATCAGCACCATCTTGTATTTGAAGAAAGGGGCTGTGTTATTTTGCCAGGTTCTCCGTGGTCAGTCACAGAGGGCAGATTAGGAACCCCATGCTGTTGGGACAGGATGGATTATGGACATAGTCACTTGTGCCCTGTTCTTATTTCTGTTGGAGGCTTATTTGATAGAAAGAAAAGGTGATATTCTCCTTCTTTCCCTCTTTGGAAGGAAACCTAGCTTTTTTTTTCTGAGACTCAAAATGGTCTTATGCTCACGTCTTTGTGTTTCAAAAGCTATCCTAGAAAAAGCCCCAACCAGGACTTTGAGAGTTCTTGGCTCTTCAAGAAAAGAAGCTGAAATTATCCTAAAATGGGAGAAGATGGAAGACAGTGTTTCCCGGGGCAACAGACAGGGCCCTACCCTGAGAAGATGGCTTCCCCAGAAGCTGAAGGGAGGTGTGGACACTTATTGCACCCAAGTGTATAGAGCAATTCAAAGTTTGCCATGTTAGCACAGCTGCAAAAGGGCAAAGAATGTGCCACCCTCAACCAAACTAAGGCAGTTGTCCCATCTTAAAATTTGGCTCATGGGGAACCCCAGAAAGACAAAAGGAACTAATATTCACTTTACACCTGTAGCGTACCAGGAAGGTTTACACCAGGGTCCAGGGAGTCCTGAGAGGCTTCGAAAGGCATTGAGCCCATGGCAGCTCTAGCATGGCAGGTGTTTCCTCTTCTTCCTCATATCTCACAGCTGGTACCGAGATGCAGAGAATGCTGTACTCATGTACAGAGCCCCTGGGGGTCACACTTGCAGATCTTAGATCTTTGCCCACAAAGTGTGGTCATCTGCTCACAGATTCATGGCCTATAATGCATCTGGCTCTTTATCAAAATAAAAACCAAACAGAATAAGTAAAAGAAACCAGACATGAGAGAGTACAAACTGTACGTTCCATTTACACGAAGTTCAAAAACAGACTAATCCCACCCATAATGATAGCGGTTACTACAAGAGTTGCCTTTGGTCAGGTATTGACTGGGAGTGGGCACAAGAGAGTTTTTGAGAGGGATAGAAACTCCTATTTCCTGATCTGGATGGTGATTACACAGGTGTGTACATATGTGAAAATTCATTGAGCTGTACACTTAAGATACGTGCACTTTACTGTTATGTAAATATTACTTCTGCAAAATAAATAAGTAATACAAGCAAATAAGCCACGAGACACAGATACTAAACAATAACCTACAAAGATCTACTAGCTCCAACTCGCCTATTACTGGGGCCACTTAGTCCCTCTTACTGACTCAATCCGTTCCCAGTTCCTGAAATTATTCTGGCTCCCTACCCTATAAATGCACAGGGAATTTAACGAGCCAGAGAAGAGCATTCAGCCCAAGAGTCCTCATCCAGGGGGTAAGCTGTAGCATTGCGTATAGGGGCAGAGATGACAGAGCCAGACTGCCCGGGTTCAAATCCCTGATCTGCCACTTAATGGTTAAAGCCTTAAGCAGCTTCACTTAAATTCACTATTCCTCAGTTTTCTGATCTGTATAATAGGCTTTATAATGAGGATGAAACAAGATTAATCCATATAAAAGCACTCAGTAAATAACCAATATTATTATCTTTGTTTAATCCTTGCAGCAACCCTATCTGATAAATGGTGTTGCCCCCCATTGTACAAGTGCAGAAACTGAAGCTCACAGATGCTAAACTTGCCTAGGTTACACAGCTGGCAATGAGAAAATGGGGTTTGAACCCAGGTCTGTCTTTTCTTTTTTATTAAGAAGCTTCGCCACTGCCCCCCCTGGGTCCCCTGTGCTCCATCTGCTACCTCTTGGATTTCCCTAGGCCTGCCCCATCATGAATCTGCCTTTCTACCACTACATGCTGCTGAGACTAGACTATATAGCACACTCTTCAGGGAACTTTCTAGTCTTTTGGATTCTGTCTGAGCCCAAGTACAGAATAATCAACCTACATAACAGGCAATGATTGGATCAAGATGGTGAACTGAGCTCCTAAGACCATGCTCCCTTGCTCCTCAATTTTTTTACCATGATAGAGGGAAAATGTTGTTTTTAAAGAAGAAATCCAGACAGCTCTACTAAACAAGAAAGGATACTATTATCAGAAAATTTTGAAATATCTGGAGGATAGAATTTAAATGAAATCAACACTGACAAGCATGAAGCAAAATCACATTCCCAAACTGGCTGCACAATATGAACCAAATAAATTATTAAAATGGGAATGGGAAGGTAAGAACAAATCCAGAGAGATTCCAAATTCAGAGGACATTTACAATAGTAGAGGAAAAGGCTCTGTATCAACCATGAGGATAATTTACTAAAGAACTGTATCCCGAACAAGGGGCCCATTGCCTTCCTATGCCCCAAAACTGTGGCAGAAAGAAAACTGAGTAGTGCTTGGCCTGGGGAGGAGACAGAAAGGCAGGAGGAAGTGCTGGGAGGTGACAAAGTAACTCTGCGAGGAAGAAAATGTGCATGGCCTGCACCAGAGTAAAACCTTCCTGACTGCAGCATCACGGCAGGGAAATACCACAAATGTGTGGTGTACTGGCTTTCTATTGCTGTCATAACCAATTTCCACAAGACTACAGGCTTAAAACAACATAAATTCATTATTTTACAGTTCTGTAGGTCAGAAGTCCCAGGCCAAAATCAAGGTGTCCAGCATTCCTTTTGGGAGACGAGGGGAGAATTTGTTTTTTGTATTTTCCAGCACATTCCTTAACTCATGCCCCCTTCTCTATCCTCAAAGACAACAATGTGGCATCTCTCTGACTCTTCTCCCATAGTCACAGCTCCCTCTGATCACATCTGCAAAGCTTCTCTATTTTAAGGAATCACATCATTGGGCCCACCTCTATAATCCAAGATAATCACCCTTTCTCAAACTCTTTTAACTTAATCACATCTGCAAAACTGCTTTTGCCATGTAAGGGAACATGGTCACAGGTTTCAGGGTTTAGGCCATGGGTATCATTGGGGCCATTTTTCTGCCTGCCACATGCGGTTACTACATACTTGGCAGACAACTCTGCTTTCTGGCTTGGCAAATGGAGTACTGGTTGTTCTACCCGGAACCTGAATCTGGAGGGATACACACAAAGGCTGGCAGCTATGACCTACCCACACTGTTCCAGCAGACTATCCTTGGCTGTGGCTCCTTTGATTCCTGCTGGTTTTCCAAGCCTCATGTTCAACCTTCCGGTCAATTCTGCAAGCTACTCAATAGCCAACCAATAAATTATTTTGCTGCATAAATTATCCAGAGCTAGTTTCTGTTACTTATAATCAAGAATTCTGACTGATACAGACTCTTAAACACAGAGAACAAACTGGTGGTTGCCAGGGGGGAGGGAGGTAGAGCATGGGTGAAAGAGATGAAAGGGATTAAAGAGGTACAAACTTCCAGTTATGAAATAAATAAGTCATGAAGATGAAAAGTACAGCATAGGGAATGCTGTCAATAATATTGTAATAACATTGTATGATGACTACATGTACTGTGTATGGTAAGCACTGAGTAATGTACGGGATTGCTGAATCACTATGTTGTATACCTGAAATTAATATAACATTGTATGTTACTTATACTTCAATTAAAGAAAAGATAGGCTAAAGTAACATGTTCTTTTCTGAAGCTAGAATCTGCTTTATGATAATACATTTCTAGAGATCTACATGAAATTTGGAAGGAACAAATTCAAAGTAATTATGTAAAAACTTCCTGGGGGCACCTGGGTGGCTCAGTCGGTTAAGCATCTGACTCTTGGTTTCAGCTCAGGTCATGATCTCTGGGTCTGAGATGGAGTTCCGTGTGGGGCTCCGAGCTGAGCATGGAGCCTGCTTAAGATTCTCTCTCTCCCTCTCCTTCTGTCCCTCCCCACCCCACACACTCTCTCAAAAAAAAAAATATGTATTTATAATACAAATATCATTTATTCATAACACTACATAATGACTTCTAGATTTGTAAATTTATTTTTTTAAGGATTTTATTTATTTATTTGAGAGAGAGAGAGAGAGAGAGAAAGCACGTGCACAAGTGGGAGGAGGGGTAGAGGGAGAGGGACAAGCAGACTCCCCATGAGTGCAAAGCCTGACGCAGGCTCAATCCCAGGACCCTGAGATCATGACCTAAGCCGAAGTTAGACACTTAACCAACTGAGCGACCCAGGCGCCCCTAGATTTGTAAATTTAAAGTGATATGATTCAATAAAGGTATTCATGTTAAAATCAGGTGGGTGGGGGAATGGGTGAAATAGATAAAGGGAATTAAGAGGTACAAAATTTCAGTTATGATATAAACAAATCATGGAAATGAAAAGTACAGCATAGGGAATATAGTTAATAATACTGTAACAATGTTGTATGGGCATAGATGATGACTTACCGAGATAAGGACTGAGTAATGCACAGAATTGTCAAATCACAATGTTGCACACCTGAAAGTAATATAAGACTGTATGTCAACTATAATAACAAAAAAAAGTAAAATAAAAATCTGTAATCTAAAAAAAAAAAGGAAAAAGAATTCTGATTGATAAAAAAATATCCTACGTGCTGCTCCACACCCATTTATCTCTAAGCAGATACTTCCTGGGGACAGTCCCTACATACCTATGTAGAATTTATATCAGATCTTGCATTCAGAGGAAAGGCCTGTCAGCACACTCACACAAAAGCAGATAAAATCCATGCCATTTACATATAACTGACCTAGTTCTTCATTAGTAAAGGAAAAGTATAACACAGGATCACCAGACATGAAGGAAAACCAACATCATGAGAGTCAAACAGACAAAAAACAAAACAACAACAAAACCCAAAAAACAAAAAACCAGACCTGACCTGAAAGAAAACAAGATCAGATAAAATTTTCATTTTAAGAAAAAGGGGATGGTAGTTCATTTGGTATATTCAGGAATATTTTGGGGGATATTTTGCCTACATATTCAGAGTGTTAAGAGTTAACTGGAAAATAAAATTGCAGTATCAAACTTCATTCACCACTGAATCTCAACACTTAAAATAATGCCTGGACAGTAGGAATTCAACTCCCTAAAATCTTTGTAGAATGATCAATGGAACCTACACACAACATTTACCACGGTAACCATTTCCAAGTGCACAATTTCACAGCATTTAGGACATCCCCGATGTTGTGCAACCATCTCGACTCTCTAGCTCCAGAACTTTTTTGTCGACCTAAATGGAAACCTCCATTAAGCAGTCACCCGTTTCCCTTTCCCTACCCTGGCAAACGCTAACCTACCTCCTGACCCTATAGATGGGCTTATTTTGGCTATTTCATATAAATGGAATCCTACAATATGTGAACTTTTGTGTCTGGCTTCTTTCACTTAGCATGTTTTCAAGGTTCAGCCGCCTTGTAGCATGTATCAGTATGTCATTCCTTTTCATAGCTGAATACTATTTCATTGAATGGGGATACTACATTTTATCTGTTTGTCTCTTGGTGGACACTGGGTTGTTGCACTTAAACCATTTTCTTCCACTACCCTCACTGTCTCCCTCCCCAGCCGTCTCTCTCTCAGCTGGTACCACACCTCTTACCCAGTTGTTTAGGCCCCAAAACTAGGAATCATCCTTGATCCTCTCCTCCCCTTTGCCACACCCCACCGTGACATCCAAACCATCAGCAAGTCCTGTTCTATCATCCAGAGGCACCCCAGTTTTGGTCACATTCGCCACTTCTCCAGCTACCACCTAACCCAAGCTACTGTCCCTCTGATCACAACTAAATGTCTTTTTGCTTCCCTTCTTGCCCCCTGTCTATTTCCCCACAATAATGAAGTTATCTTTTATAAGTATGAATCAGATCATGCCACATCAGTGCTGAAGACCCTTCTTTGGCTTCCCATTACAATGTACCCGAATCTAGATGTCTTGTTATAAGCAACAAGGCCAGCATGATCTAGTCCCTGCCTACCTCTCTGAGCATCAATCTAACACACTTCAGCCATGCTGGCCCATCTCTGAGTCTCTCCCACACCATCCACTTTCCTGGCCCAAGGCCTTCACACTCCCTGAGCCTCTACCTGGGACACACCTTCCCCTCAAATTTGGCTTGGCTTCCTCCTTCTTATCATGCAAGTCACCTCTGCAGAGAGCTTCCTCTGACTCTCCCATGTGAACTACAGCCCTCATCTTTAGTCTCTCTCTGACACCTTATCTTCCTGGGTTTTTCCTTCATACAGCATAGAACCCTATAAAATTATATTATTTTTCTGTTTATTATCTGTCTCCCTACCCCCAAGAATGTAAGCTCCAAGAAAGTAGGTATTTTGCCTTCAGCCAAATCCCAAGGGCCTTGAGCAGTACCTAAAATATATGAGGCATTCAGTAAATACTTGTTGCTTGAATAATGAATGCATTGCATTATATACATACATAGAAAGAGGACTCTGTGCTCAATAAACAGAATATCCATTCTTTTCAAATGTCCTTGAACATTTACATGAATAGGCCACAAAGTGCTCTTCAACCATGTTAGTTAGAGCATAAATTAGTGTAAGTTTTCTGGTGTATAATTTGATAATGTCTATCAAATTTTACAATGCAAATTTCCTCTGAACCTGTACCATATATTGGCACCCTTGTGATAAATCAAGTGATCCTCTATTTCCGTACTCCATTCTGTTCTGTTTAGCCATTGTCTATTTGATCACTTTCAATGATGATATGGATGTTCATATGGATCTGAGGGAAGTTTTCTTTCCACAGTATTATTTTTTTCTATTGTTCTATGCCCTAGAACTGACTATTCTATATAGCAATGGATATAGTAAAGATTTAACACTATGGTAATATAGAAAATACTTTTGGTTGTGGCAGGAAGATTTTCACCTCCCGGACTTTGGTGTGTGTCTGGAGGGGGAAGTAAGATTTTTTTTTTTAATTAAAGGAACTGCCACTTTGCCTTTTCATAGTTATCAAATATTCTTCTCCCCTCCCAAATTTCCTGAAGCACACTGAAATGATACATGTTGCAAATGACTGAAAAGGCCACATGTTTTGAATAGCCCTCAAGTATTAGAAATGAAATATCTTATAAAACCATCATTGGTTTGAGAAATTGTCACTTTGGTCGATGGTGTTGAAGCAACTGCACATCCACGTGGAAATGTAAATGAAACAAAACTTACACTCTCTGTTACACGAAGCACTCCAGCAAGTAGACTTTTATTTGTCCATTATGCAAACAGGAAGAGCAGAAAGCCAAGGATCCTCTTCTGATTTGAAAGAATAATTCTGACAATGTTTATACCACCTAGGAACATAAGTGTTGACCAGAACATTAGCACCAGGACAACAAATAAGACCATCTTAACAAGTCTTAACAAGTGAGACAGAATTACAAGTGTCATTAAAAGTTATGTTCACATAACATGACAACAATTTCTAAAATGTCTAGCATCTACAAGACTCCTTTGTTCAAATGATAATTCCGATAATAGATTTGTATTACAGAGGACAGAATGAGCTGATAGCAATTGTAAATATTTGTGCAAGATTCATATCACATAGGAAACAAGACTGATGTCCTTGTGAGACTTCACATTTAAGACAGTATCTCATTGGATCCTTTGACCAAGTTTTAACATGAGGAAGGTCATCTCTCCCTTTGCTGCACCAGAGAAGAAACATCTTTTCATCTCTTTGTTAAAGTTTTTAAAAAATTATGAGGTTCTATATTTCAAGAGCCAGGCTCTGAAATTTCATTTGATAGTATTAAAAGGAGATACAGACCTGTGGGATTCAGTTTCACTATGGAAAAATGGATTATTAGGATTTGACTTGATACCAGTGAAACAGGAACAATTTATCTTCCACATCACAAAAAAGCAAGAGTCAAACTGACATCAGACTTCTCTTCAGCAATCCAGGTACCGAAATAAAAGTTTTAATTGTAACACAGTTATAAACTAGAATACTGTACCTAGCCAAACACAATTAAGTGTGAAGATGGAAAAAAGACATTTCTAAGACATACAAGGACTTGGAACATTGACCTGTTATGTGCTCATTTTTGGAAAATTGCTTGAAAATATTCTGCAGCAAAACAAGGACTAAAGAAAGAGGAAGATCAGTGATCCAGGAAACAAAGAAATAACCCAAAGAGCAAGAAAAGGGAAGTTCCAATGTAACTTGCTGTGGAGCAAGATGAAAGCAGTCGTCGGACGCCTGGGTGGCTCAGTCACTTAAGCATCTGCCTTGGGCCCATATCATGATCCCAGGGTCTTGGGATCAAGTCATGCATCAGGCTCCTTGCTCACCAGGGAGCCTGCTTCTTCCTCAGCCTGCCACTCCCCCTGCTTGTGCGCTCACTCGAGTGCTCTCTTTCTCTCTCTCTCTGGCAAATAAATAAATAAAATCTTAAAAAAAAAAAAAAGATGAAAACACAATCAGGAGATATTGGAGGAGAATGTGCTACCCATGCCCATGCCCATGAGAGAGGCCAGCAGGGAAAAAAAGGTGTGTGGAGGAAAGGAATGATCATAAGTGATAGGGTAACTAATATAAAGGCAAATGGCACAAGAGACAAAAAAAAAAAAAAAAGAAAAGAAAAAGGCAAGTAGAAATACCAGAAAAAATAGCCACACGATTTAAAAAAGGAAATGAAAGTACAGCCTGACCTTTGGTTCCAAAGTAAACAGAGACCTGCGCTTTGGGATGAAAATTAAGCGTTGAGTGTATATCCAACAAATAAAGTCCATGTAAATTACAGAAGGCCTTCAAAGCCTGGCTCAGAGATTTAAGCCCATGGTCTGGTGAGCACAGACAGCCATAACTGGTTCTTGAGGAAAAGAATGAAAAGTAAAAGGCAGCGTTTTAGTAATGTTAGCCTGGCAGTAGGAGAGGCAAGAAACCAAAGGATAACTCTGTTGCAATTTTCCAGGCATGAAGTGGAGGAATAAACAGAAATAGAGAAGGAAAAGAGAACACATGAGAGAGGCATTTCAAAAGAGAACTACAGGACTCAGATACTAGGAGTGGGTAAAGGGTGGGGATGCTCTGTGAACTGGAATAAGGGTTATAGCTTTTCATTAGTACTGCTGTTTCATTATAACACACTTTTCCTCCTAAAGCTTGTGTTTGTTTCCTTGACACCAGCACTGGGTCCTACAACAATGGTCCCTCAGCAGTGCCTGTGATGGTGACTGGCTGGTGGTGGTGGTGGTATGACAATGATGATGACAATGTTTCAATGCCTTAAGTACAGGGACATTGGAAATAACAGTGACTTGGGGTATAAAATAATGATGACGGAATTAGAGCTTTGGCGGGATGTCAGCTCCCATTGGGATTGGAAGAAAATACTTTTTGAAAATATTGCTGCTACTTCTTTAATGAAATGCCTTCATTTTCCCCTTCTTTAGCATAATTTACTTAATTCTACCTATACCTATGCAAAATTAAAACCAAGCAGTATTGGGTGATCTGATGACTATCAAAGAAACTCATTTCCGAATTCTTCTTTCAAAGCCTTTTTTGACTGAAAACAAGCAGACTTTTTTAGAAAGCAGGGCTATTTAAACAAACTCTGCCCTGAGAGTTCAGGCCTTCTACATCTTGTTTTGTTGTTTCGGGGGGGGGGGGGGGGGGGNCCTCTCGCTGACTGTCTCTTTCGGGGGGGGGGGGGGGTAAAAAAAAAAAAAAAGTTATTTTCAGAAAGCACTAGGTGGCACTTGTGATGTATTCAACAGTTACCTCAGATTCTTTCTGGAAAATGTTTGGGGGGGGGAGCGCAATAAATATTAAAACAGGAAAATCTTCATTACAATAATGAAGATCAGTATCTTATGATTGTGTTTACTATGTTACTATGTATGAGTAATATCTTTATGCAGTGTTTGCATTTAAAATCTAGGCTCCACTTCCTTACAAAAGCTGCAAGAAGGGAACCAACATTTCTATAACATGTGAAAACCCCACATCACTAAAATAATAAATATAAAAGTAATGTTTGATTTGCAGATAGACTGACTATATGTGTTCTTTTAAATAGCCAGTTCTTCTATTCTATTTAAAACATTTCAATTTTGGGGTTGCCTGGCTGGCTCAGTTGGTAGACCATGTAATTCTTATTTTTTTTTTTAAGATTTTTATTTATTTATTTGAGAGAGAGTGCATGAGCAGGAGAGAGGGGCAAAGGGAGAGAGAAAAACAGGCTCCTCACTGAGCAGCGAGCCCAATGTGGGACTTGATCCCAGGACCCCAGGATCATGACCTGAGCTGAGACCAGATGCTTAACCAACCAAGCCACCCAAGCACCTCAACCATGTAATTCTTGATCTTGGGGTCATGAGTTCAAGACCCACATTGTGTCTAGACTTTACTTAAAAAAAAATTTTTTTTAACCTAAACATTTCAACTTATAAAAATAAATCTATTTTTATAAAACAAAGGTTTCCAAGGCCCAATATTGTGTAAAGCAAAATAAATTAATTTTTAAAAAGACACTACAGCTTAAATTATTTTGAGTACTACTAACAAAAAAAAAGAAAAAAAGAAATGGAAAGCAGATGTCTCAGCTTATTTTTACCATCTTTACAGTGATAACATATTAACTTTAAGCAAGTGTATTCTCTTTTCTGGCATTTGGTTAGGCAGTTCCTATTTGGCAAGTTGCTTAATTATCTCATGACCCCACTTTACTATGGAGAGACTGCAAGCTCTTTTAACACAAATGCAGGTTAAGAAGGTATTATTTCAGGGGTGCCTGGGTGGCACAGCGGTTAAGTGTCTGCCTTCGGCTCAGGGCGTGATCCCGGCATTATGGGATCGAGCCCCACATCAGGCTCTTCTGCTATGAGCCTGCTTCTTCCTCTCCCACTCCCCCTGCTTGTGTTCCCTCTCTCGCTGGCTGTCTCTATCTCTGTCGAATAAATAAATAAAATCTTTAAAAAAAAAAAAAAGAAGGTATTATTTCAAGTAGAAAATATTCTTGCCAAATACCATGGCAACCGTAGCCTGTAGACCCTGTTATATGATTGCATCTTTCCCCTATCTACTGTCTGGACCTTCACGGTAACCATTTTATGGATTAGGTTCACTCATGGCTCCATCTCACTTTTCTACCCTTATTCTCCTTTGTCTCATTTTCACTTATTTTGAATGTATTTTTTTCTTGCTTTACCTTTGTAGGATAATATAACACAATAAAGTCCTTTTGAAACATGATGGGTTATAAATAAGTTAATAAAAATGCTAATATGCTGTCTTTTAATCACACTGATTTGTAGGGCTGGGATGAAACTGACATTTTGAAGGTAGTATCTCATGCAGTAGTAAACTCACCATGTCAGAACTCAGAGCTAAATATGCAAAATTGCACCAGTAATGAAAAAAATCTTAGATCTCAGCTTAACAACTGAGTTTCATTGGTTGAGAATGATAGGAATGGATTCTGGCTAACTTAAGCAAAAAAGGACTTAACAGAGTGCTAGCCAGGAACTCCCAGGATAGATGGGAGGCTAGAGGGCCAGGCCTGAACACAACACAGGAACGAGGACAGCTCTTGGAGTCCAGGCAACAAGAACAATTTCCAGATCTTTTCAAAGTGCTGCTGTTCCAATGTATGCACTCCCTTTACTTCCCATCCCTGTGTACCTCTACTCAAAATTAAAAGTTCCAAATGTCCAGGGGCATCTGGGTGGCTCAGTTGGTTAAGCATCTGCCTTCAGCTTAGATCATGACCCCAGAGTCCTGGGATTGAGTCCTACATCCAGCTCCCTGCTCAGCAGGGAGTCTGCTTCTCCCTTTCCTTCTGCCCCTCCCCCTGCTCCTGCTCCCGCTCTCTCTGATTCTCTTTCTCTCAAATAAATAAATAAAATCTTAAAAAAAAAATAAAAAGTTCCAAGAGTCCATATTGCTTAATGTGCTCCGTGCATTCACAGATTTCTGGTGCTAAAATCAAGGGATACAAACTACGGAGTAAAAGCGTATCTTGAAAAGTTACCAAAATATAAAGAAATACAAATTTGAAAAAATAAAACATCTGAGGAGTCTAGCTGTCTTCCTTTTTGTCTTTCACATGTGGCTCCTTAGTTGCAGTGAGATGAGGAATATTAATTTACATCCCTACGAAGATTGCCAATAGAGGGGGAGACAAAATTCCCCAATAGGAAACTGGGCTGTTCCTGGTAAGGGAGGTGATTGCTGGTTACCAAAAAACAACCCATGTGCACTATACTACAGCAAGAATAGACTATTAGTTTCCGTATTGTACTGTAAACCCCTGATGAATAGCATCCCCCCAAAATTCATGTCTATGCAGAACCTCAGAATGTGACCTTATTTGGAAACAGGATCACTGCAGATGTAAGTAGTTGAGAATCAAGATGAGCTCTTCCTGGGTTAGGGTGGTTCTTAAATCCAGTGAGAGTGTCCATATCTTCTCCTCTCTAGGAGGAGAAGGTGATACGAAGATAGAAGCAGAGACTGAAGTGTCTCTGAAGTCACAGAATGTCACGAATTGGCAGCAACCACCAGAAGCTAGGAGACAGGCAGTGATGGTCTCTCCTTCAGAGCCTCCAGAAGGAATCAACCCTGCCAACACTCTGATTTTGGACTTCTGCCCTCCCAAATGGTGAAAGAATACATTTCTGTTGTTTTAAGCCATTCGGTTTGTGGTAATTTGCTATGGCAGCCCCAGGAAAATAATATAACCCCTAAGAACAGTTTCTTTGTACAGAACCCTAAGTGGTAATACCATGAAAGGTGGTTAGTAAATGCATTTTTATGGAAATGAATCAAAGTTCTCTTTTGCTATTTCAAAAGGAAATAAATCTATGAATGGTTTTGTTTATTTATTCCACAAAGAGCTACTGAATACCTCTTATGCACTGGGCATTGCTCTAGGGGCTGGAAATACAGCGGTGAACAAATTAGCTAAACTCAACAGAGCTTGCATTTAGAGGGGAAACAGTTAAACAAGTAAACAAAACACAGTCTGTTGAGTCAGGGCTATGGAGAAGGTGAAACTGGATGATGTGATCCAAAGTGATATACAGGAGGCAGGAGGCAATATAGATTGGGTGGTCAGGCAAGGAAGAGAGAACTGAGAGCAGAATTATGAGAAACCAGACATTCATGACCTAGAGGGAAAATATTCCAGGCAGAGGAACTGAGAGAAATGGGAGCTGACTGATCGCTGCCAAGTGAGAGGGGATGGATGGGGAGATTTAGGCAGAGGCAGATCACAACTTCAATTCTGAGATAGGTCATGCAGGTAGAAGAGTTTAAATAGGAGACTAACACCACCTGATTTAAACATTTAAAGTCAGTGTGTTCACTACGTGGGGAGAAAATTGTAGGGGGTCAGAAGGAGCAAGGGGCACTTGAGAGACTGTAGCAATTAGGCTGGATAGGAGTAGGTGGAGCTGGGATTAGGGTGTTATTGGAGGAGGGGGGTGGAAAGAAGTGGACCAATTCTGGCTATGAGGTAGTTTGACAGGACTAGTAAGTATTACTTAAGTGACTTCTTGTTCAGCATTGCTTGAAATTCTGTAAGGACTACAGAAGTCATATTACCAAGAATCTCATGTCCAGGAGTTTTGCATTTAATTGGGTAGGTAAGACATATACATATATTTATAAAACATATGTAGACTCAAAATGCACTATAGTGTGATAGAAATAATACATGTAGGAAAATAGTCTCCAGAGTAGGTAGAGGTAACATGGAAAACTTCATAAACTTGAGACGGGCCTTCAAAGATATGTTACAATTGAAGAAGAGCATTCCAGGTTGGATAAAGCATGAACAAATAAAAAAAGTAGAGCTTGAGTGTGGACTGTTTGCAGTGGGTGAATAAACAAATCTGATTGGATTAGAGAGTTTGTATATAGTGCATAATGCTAATTAAATAAGATCAGTCAAGTGAGGATAGACGATAGAGGGCTTTGAAATTCAGAATGAGGTTAGATTTAATCTTCTAGGCCAGGGGTCAGCCAACTTTTTCTGGAAGGGCCAAATAAATATTCTAGGTTCCGCAGGTCATATGGTCTCTGTTACAACTACTCATTTATATAATGTTATATAATAACAAACTTTATTTATAAAAACAGGTGGCAGGCCAGATTTGGTCGTTGGATTACAGCAGCAGAACAATAAAATAAAAATGGTGTTTTATGAATTTTTAAAGTAACCATGTGCAAGGGTAGGGAGCATTTCTTAGCATCCATTTCCCCTATCCTCTTTCCTCATAGTTTTCATACTTAGCATCCATTTCCCCCACCCTCCTTCCTCATAGTTTCCATACTTCCAGTTAGATGTCACCTTCTCTCACATGTTTAGGGAGAAGCCAGTTGAACTCCTAGCTCTAGGAATAGTCTCAGATTGGTTTAAATTCATCAGGTCAATCCATTCCCCATTCCGTAAGGCTCAGTTCATGTAACCCACACCTCAGCCACATAGTGCATGCCATTTCTGGGGCATGCAGGGTGGTTCAGGAAGGACATCTGAATTAAATGTTTCCAGTAACATGCAATGTATTCTTTATAATAATGGGGCTTCTAGAAAAACAGCCTTCTAACTTCTCTGGAAGAGCCAAGAAAAGGACACTCTCTTCCTTTCTGGGCAACGTGGTATATAAACATAAAACTTGGATTTCTGGATTTGGTCTGTTGGTTTGTTGATTTGTTTGTTTTTTTAAGAGAAGCCAAGTTTGGAACCATGCTGACAAAACTGAAGGCAGAACAGAGAAAGGTAAAGAAGTCAGGTCTTTGATGACATGGTTGGACTCCTACATTGGTCTTTTTAGTTTTATTAGCCAATACATTACTTTTATTGCTTAAATATGTCTTGAGTTTTGTTACTTGAGATTACAAGTAGGAGTGCCTAGGTGGCTCAGTAGGTTAAGCGTCTGACTCTTCATCTCAGCTCTGGTCTTGATCTCAAGGTCAGGAGTTCAAGCCCCATGCTGGGCTCTATGCCCAGCATGGAGCCTACTAAACAAAAAAGTATTCCACTGTCACAGAAAAATAAAATGGAATGGCGAAATATGGAAAAGAGTTAGATTAGATGGAAGACTAAGCATGAAGTGGTAAGGTACAAGGTGGCAATGAGAAGAAGGTCATTAAAAAAGAGAATTAATATGTGAGGCTAGCTCATCTCTCACATTTTAAATCCAGATCCACACAATGCTCTACCACCAGTGCTGCCAGGACTGGAATGCACTCCAGCAGCCCCTCCCCCCGACTACCAACCTCCCACCTATAATTCCGCCACCATGGAGGACACAAACAAGTACAGCAACATAGAGGAATTCACAGAGGGATCCAAGATCAATGCAAGCAAAAATCAGCAGGATGATGGGTTTGGAACTGAAAGAACACAAACTGGATGGAAAACTGATAGACCCCAAAAGGGCCAAAACTCTAAAAGGGGACGAACCCCCCAAAAAGGTTTTGTGGGTGGACTGAGCCCAAATACTTCTGAAGAACAAATTAAAGAATATTTGGAAGCCTTCTGGGAAGACTGAAAATACTGAACTTTCCATGGATACAAATACAAATGAAAGAAGAGGATTTTGTTTCATCACATCATAAACAGACAAAGAGCCAGTAAAGAAACTGTTAGGAGCAGATTATCATCAAATTGTTTCTGGGAAGTGTGAAACTAAACTTGTACAACCCAAAGAGGTATATAGGCAGCAAGGGCAATAACGAAAAGGAGGAAGAGGTGCTGCAGCTGGTGGACCAGGTGGTAGTAGCGGGCATGGATGAGGCTGGGGCCAAAACTGGAACCAAGAATTTAATAACTATTATGATCAAGGATATGGAAATTATAATACTGCCTATGGTGGTGATCAAAACTATGGTGGCCATCATGGCTATGATTATAGTGGGTATTACTATGAGAACTATGGATGTGGACAGGGAAGGATATGCAGACTACAGTGGCCAACAGAGCACTTACGGCAAGGCGTCTTGAGGGGGTGGCAGTCACCAAAATAATTACCAGCCACAGGAGAATGTTGGAGAAAACAGTGGGAACTTTACTGCAGGCTGTGTGTCATATCTATGTCTGGCAGCTGCACGCTGCAGGCAGAGTGCAAGGCATACACCAGAAAATGCTGTCCTGTGGAGGAGATTGCTAAAGTAACCCATCTTGCAGGAGGACATTGAAGATTGGTCTTCTGCTGATCTAAGATGATTATTTTGTAAAAGACTTTCTAGTGTACAAGACACAACTATGTCCAACTGTATATAGCCACCAATTAGTTTTCTTTGTTTTTACTTTGTCTTTTGCTATCTGTGTTATGACTGATGTAGATTTGTGTTTATACAAGTTTCATTTGTGTTTATACAAGTTTCATTTGTATAAACACACTATTTATTTGTATAACATGATTTCATGTTAAACCTCAAATAAATGCTTCTTTATGTGGAAAAAAAAATATGTGAGGCTAATCTATATTGATTTGACCAGAATTCCCACATAGAATAAAAAGCTAAGGGGAAAAATTTAAGGAATACAGGAATAAGGAGTTTGAGCCCACTGACAAGAAAAGACATGTAAAACATAAAGTTAAAGGTTAAAGAGACATTTACTTGAATCCTCAGCCTGACCATAGTCCAACAGATGATATCATCCTAAAAACAGAAGATGTAAAGCAACAAGTATTTAAAGGCTATAAAGTACTCGCCACAAAAGGTACAATCAGGGTCCGTAAAACAGTGTGTAAAACTACAAGTATGGTGAAAAGAAAAAAAAATCTGCAAAAAGAGGATAAATTAATGGAAACTTTTGGGTTATATCTTGGAATGGAAGAGGGGTCAGATTAAGAATCAAAGGCAAGAAGGGTAGGGTGACTGAATGACAGATTGGGAAACTCTCATTAGAAAAGGTAGGACTGATCAAGCCATTCACTTATTTATATTTTCTTTTTTTTTTTTTTAAAGATTTTATTTATTTATTTGACAGAGATAGAGACAGCCAGTGAGAGAGGGAACACAAGCAGGGGGAGTGGGAGAGGAAGAAGCAGGCTCATAGCAGAGGAGCCTGATGTGGGGCTCGATCCCATAACGCCGGGATCACGCCCTGAGCCGAAGGCAGACGCTTAACCGCTGTGCCACCCAGGCGCCCCCACTTATTTATATTTTCATACCTTTCATAATACTAGGGCACATTCTGTCAATAGAACATGTAGTCCATTGACATATAACTCCTGTAAGATACAGTAGCGTAAACAAGGCAAACAGATGAGAACCACTCAAAGAGGCTCAGCAACAACTGACACAGAATCACTGAGTCTTCATATTTTAGTAATGAAGAGGTAAATAAAACACTCTGGGTTTCCAGTACAGCTTGTAAGAAGCTGAAAATTGGGGCACCTAGGTGGCTCAATTGGTTAAGCATCTGCTTTTGGCTCAGGTCATGATCTCAGGGTCCTGGGATCAACTCCCACATCTGGCTCCTTGCTCAACAAGGAGCCTGCTTCTCTCTCTCCCTCTGCCTCTGCCCCCTGCTTGCCCCATGCTCTCTCTTTCTCAAATAAATAAATAAATAAATAAAATCTTGAGGGAAAAAAAGCTAAAAGTTGTCACTCCAAGTTAACAACAAATAAAAAAATGAACAAACTGAAAAATCAACAACTCTCCTTAGATCCAAAAGAGAACTGAGGTCACAGGGCAAAATGTTGCTTCCCAGACTGGAGAGACCAAGAGCAAATACAGAGAATCACAACTTACTGAAGCAACAAACTCTGTGGAAACCAGTACCAGGGTAGGGAAACCTGAGCTATAATTTATGAATTGCTGGGCACTCAATGTGGATAACTGAGAGTTAAAAACTCCAGGGGGACCCAGTCACTGGAGGCTCCCACACATTTGTGAGTTTTAACTCCCAGATCTCTATCACATTCTCACAGTGAATATTAGAGAAAAATAATACCCCTCCTTCTCCACCATGTTTTTGGCAGAGGAAAGGGAAAAGGAACCATTTAAAAATACACCAGAGCATTCTGTTCTTAACAAGATCTGTCTCCAGAAGGTACTATTTAATCACAGCCTCACCTGCTGGGGTTTTATCAGAGCCTACCTAACTAGCCTGGGGGAAGGAAAAGACCCATCTCCAGTCCCCTCTAGCCATCCTGTTTCACTTAAGGGTATGGAGGCAGGAGGACTGAGAAGCACATGTGAGGTTCACAGTCTAAAGGCACAGGGACACTAAAAGACTAAAAGAGACCAGATCATAGGATTATAAAACACTTCCCTTCCCTTCCGCCTTGTCATCACGTTACTAAAAGTCTATAAATATTTATAGCAGTTCCTTTTACCTTGTACATCATGCCCAGGTACCAAGAAAAAATTACAAGGTACACTACAAAGCAAAAAACATAAGTGGAAGAGACAGAGAGAGCCTCGGAACCAGACTCAGATACAGAAGGGATGTTGGAATTATCAGATCAGGAATTCAAAATAGCTATCATTAATATGCAGGGCTCTGATAAGTAGACAGCATGCAAGAACAGATGGGCAATGTAAGCAGAGAGATGGAAATTCTAGGAAAGCACCAAAAAGAAATGCTAGAGATAAAAAACACTGTAACAAAAAAAATGAAGAAGGCCTTTGTTGGACTTATTAGTCAACTGGGCACAGCTGAAAAGAGAATCTCTGAGTTTAAAGATATTTCAATAGAAACCTCCAAAACTGAAAATCAAAGAGAAAAAAGACTGAAAAAATAAAAAATAAAAAGCACAAAATATCCAAGAACTGGGCACAAAAGATGTAACAAATGCATAATGGGAACACTAGCAGAGATGAAGAGAAGAAATATTTGAAACCATAATGACTTAAGAATTAGTCCCAAATTAATGTCAGACACCAATTCACAGATCCAGGATGCTCAAAGATTACCAAACAGGATATATTCTCCCCCCAAACTACACCTAGTTATATCATTTTCAAAGAGGATAAAAATATGTTACCTACAGAGGAGCAAAGATAAGAATGACATCTGACTTCTCCTCAGAAACCATGCAAGTAAGAAGAAAGTGGAGTGAAATGTTTAAAGTGTTGACAGAAAAACCCATCAACCTAAACTTCTGTAGTCTACAAAATCATCCTTCAAAAATGAAGAAATAAAGACTTTCTCAAACTAACAAAAATTAAAGGAATTCATTGACAGTAGACCTGCCTTGCAAGAAAATTTAAAAGAGGTTCTTTAGAGAGAAGGAAAATGATATATGTCAGACACTTGGATCTATTTAAAGAAAGGAAGAGCACTGGAGAAGAAAAAAGTGAAGGCAGAATAACATTTTTTAATTTTTCTTCTTACTGATGTAACAGATAACAGTTTGTCCACAATGATAACAACACTGGAGGGGCGCCTGGGTGGCTCAGTTGGTTCAGTGTCTGCCTTCGGCTCAGGTCATGATCCCAAGGTCCTGGGATGGAGCCCTACGCCAGGCTCTCTGCTCAGCAAAGAGTCTGCTGCTCCCTCTGCCTTTCCCCACTGATCGTGTGCTCTCTCTCTCTCTAATAAATAAATAAAATCTTTAAAAATAATAACAACAACAACACTGGATTCAACTATATATGCGTATATATGTGTACTTATATATAAGAAAAATGAATGGCAAGAATGATACAAGGGACAGGAGGAAGAAATTAGGATTATTTTGTTATGATAAATTATGGCACTACCCATGAAGAGGTATACTATTATCTGAAAGTAGACTTGAATTCGTTGTAAATGTATAATGCAAATTCTAAGGCAAACACTGAAAAAGAAAGCAAAATAGAAGTATAACATATGCTAAGAAAGGAGGGAAAATGGAATCATATAATAGTCAGTTAAAGCCACAAAAGGCAGAAAAGGGGTAACAAATCGAAAATAGTAACAAATGCGGTAGCCATTAATCCAACTATATCAATAACCACTTCGAATGTCAACAGTCTAAATGCACCAATTAAAAGACAGAGGTTGTCAGAGTGGATCAAAAATCATGACCCAGGAGGGGAGTGATGGCAGCAAAATGGCAGTATAGGAATTTCCAGCACCCATTTCCTCCCAAAAGCATCAGTCTGAACAGTTACTCATGTATGAGATACTTTCGCAAAAGCCAGGGATTCCAGGTGATAGAATACAGAATTTAGGTGAGGCAACGATAGGAAAAGATGCACTTAGGATGATAGAAAATAGATTTACATTGTTCCCATCACCCATCCTCTAACCCTGGACAGCCTAGGCCAAGAGACAGACCCTCCCCATAGCAAAAGGCAAATGAAGTGACTACACGATTTCACTGTGGACCCCAGAGCCACCTAGGCCCAGGCCCAGCAAACCCCTGCAGGCTTATGTGGGTCTCTACATGCTCCCACAAACCCAAGTCCCCAGATCACTCCAGTGCCTTTAGGCTCCGGTGGCTCCAGGGAACTCCCTTGGCTCTAGACTCCCGGGGGGATCCTAAAACCCAGGCCCCTGGCTCATCTGGGTGCTACCCAGCTCCAGTGGCCCCAGAATTCTTCCCTGGCCATAGGCTCCTGAGGATCCTGAGAAACCAGACTCTTGGCACATCCCAGTACTAGCCACTGCCCATGGCCCTGGGTAGTTCCTGTGGCCCCTGGCTCCCCAATAGTTCCCATGAACCCAGGCTCTAGGTGAGTACCCACAGACCCAGGCTCTTGGCTGGGCCCATTACCAGGCTGACTACCACAGACCCAGGCTTTCAGCCCACCCCAGCACCAGGCACTCCTGTCACCCCAGGCCCCTTGCCAACCCCAGTGTCATGCTGGCCCCCGTGGATCTAGACTCTAGACAGACTGCCACAGACCCAGGCTCCTAGTCCACCCCATCACCAGGCCAGCCTCAAGCTTCCTAGCCTTAAGGCTGGCTCCAAAGACCCAGGCTCATGGTCCATACCAGCACCAGTCTGGACCTGCAGACCTAACCTCCAGGCTGTTCCCCTTGGCCCAGGAGCAACCCTAGCACCAGGCTGGCCCCTGTGGTCCCAGCCTCCAGGCTGGCTCCATGAAATCAGGTTCCTGGTCCATCCCAGTTCTATATCAGCCCCTGCAGACTCAGATGACAGGCCCACTCCACTAATCCCTGGTAAGTAGTTGGCCCCTATGGGCACAAAAAGTGACCAGTAATGTGAACAGAAATAATCTCTCTAAATAAAACAACAGGTTGTTTTGTGGCTTTTTAAAAAGATTCCATTTATTTGTCAGAGAGACAGTATATGCAGGGGGGAGCAGCAGGCAGAGGGAGAAGCAGGCTCCCCACTGAGCAAGGAGCCCGATGTAGGACTTGACCCCAGGATTCTGGGATCACGACCTAAGCTGAAGGCAGACGCTTAATCAACTGAGCCACCCAGGTGTCCCACAATAGGTTGTTTTATGTATACTTTCTGTGTCATTGTATATATCCCTATGTCTCTCTCTCTCTAGGTTTCTTACAAACAAACCCCTGTTGAACACTGATTGTATACAGGGCATTGAGCTAAATGCTGGGGACCAAAAATAGGGGTTTATAGTCTAGGGAAGACATATATTAGGTGTGACTATGCTCTTACAGGATGGTATTAACTCAGTTTGTGAATAATGTTTGTTGGTGTTCCTATGAAAAAAAAAGGTATGGTAGACTGAATAATGACCTTTCTAAAATGTCCATGCTCTATTCCCAGAACCTGTGAACACATTACCTTACATGACCAAAGAAACTTGGAAAAAAGTACACAAAGCAAATGTGTGATTAAGTGAAGGACGCTGAGATGGGGAGGTTATTCTGGATTACCAGGTGGATCCAACCTACTTATGTGAATCCTTAAGAGTGAAGACCTTTCCAAACTGTGGTCAGAAGGAGAAAAAAGGTCAGGGAGATACAACACTGCTGGTTTTGAAGTGGAGAAAGGGGGTCACAAGTTAAGGAATGTGGGCAGCCTCTCGAAGCTGGAAAGGCAAGGACAGATTCTGCCCTAGAGCCTCCAGAAGAAACCGGCCCTGCTGACACCTTGACTTTAGCCCAAGGAGAAGGATTTTGGACTCCAGATCTCCAGAACTGTAAAGTAATAAGTCTGTATCGTTTTAAGCCACTAAGCGTGTGGTGATTTGTTACAGCAACAATAGAAAACTAATATAACATGCATAACATGCATATTGTCCCTGAGAGTGCAGGATCCAAAAAGCCCACCAAGGCGAATTTCCTCTCAAGAGGAACAGCATCTAGGGGGCCTCAATGAATGACTCTACTAGAGCTGGGGAATTTCCGAGAAGGCAGAAGGTTCACTCACACTAAGGCTCACCTGGGTCATGGGCACATCCTGACTTCTGGGGAGAGCTACTGAGGATGTCCCGATGGTATGATGGTACCACTACTAAGTGATCCGGTCTGTATGCCCAGGACAGAACTGCAAACTCTAAGTGACTACAGTACATTTTGGGGCTTACAGAGAAACTGTAACTCAAGGGTTGGTCAGGTTGAGGTTTACCAGCAGACAAGGAACACTAGGAGTGGTAACAGCTAACCTGGGACTGTAGTGAAAGTGGAAATGAACTCCAGCCATATAATTCTTGAAGTTAAGCTAACTGGCTTCTATAGGGACTTTGGTGACAGATGAGATCTATGTGGCCTGTGAGCTCCCCAGGCACAAGCCCTGCTTCTGTGTAGAATGCTAACACATGGGGGCTTCGCAACATGGCACAGATGAGTGCCCATAAGCAGTGATTTTAGGAGAGAAAAGTATTTGGAGGGATCCCAGATGGCAAGGCCTCAGATTTGGGGGCTACTGAGGCAGAGAGAATTTGAAAGTGGCAGAAATTAAAGAATGTCAGGCTGTGCCTTTTTACTGAGAAGGCAGAGTTGGGGTAAGGTACACAAAGTAGTCAGAAAGGAAAGAGCCATCTGCTTAGCCAGCCAAGGCAGCTGAACCTACCCTGTAGGTTCTCCCTCCCATGCATAGGTCCATCCTGTCCTGGGCAAGATTACAGCAACAGCAGTAACACTTCTTAAAGTGGATGGTAGGGAAAGCTGCTACTGGTGAGAAATGGAATCATCCCCCAGGCCCACCCAACTATCTGATTCACTTGGTGAGAGGAAAACAGGTTCTTATAAAGGGTGGTGCTTTTCAGCCCACGGTAGCCTAACACACAGGTCACACCTCTGAAAACAGATTACAGTTGACCCTTGAACAACATGGGATATAGGAGTGCCAACCCATCACATAGCTGAAAATCTGTGCGTAACTTCTGACTCCCTCAAAAGTTAACTATTAGTAGCCTACTGCTGATGGAAGCCTTACTGATAATATAAACAGAAAATAATGCTTATTTTGTACGTTACATGTATTATAAAACTGTATCCTTATAATAAAGTAAGCTAGAGAAAAGAAAACGTTAAGAAAATCATAAAATACATTTACAGTACTGTACTGTATTTACCAAAAAAATCTGCACGTAAGTGGACACCCATAGTTCAAATCTATGTTGCTCAAGGGTCAACTGTATTTTATATCGATAGAAATGCCTCCTTTGCTGGGATGATTGCCAATTAAACCCTTCGAGAATATGGAACATATCCAAAAGGTTTGGATTTGCCAGTGCAAGTAATAATCTCCAACAGGTAACAGTTGGAAAGTTATGGTTGGAATCTTATTCTCATCAGCTTGAAATGGTATTAGGATCCTATATGAAAGCCCTATGATTTTGATTAGATAGAACAGACTGTACAAGTGAGCCAAGTCAATCATGGGTGGGCACAACTGGGTGTCTGATGCAATCCTGCAAAAGACAGTAGGCAACAGAGGTTCATAGAGGACTATAAGAGTCAGAGCCCAAATTCCAACAACCAGTTCTGAACTTGAGCCAAGGGCCTGAGGAAGTAGGTGGGAATGGAGGCCAGAGCAGGGTTCAGATGTGGAACACCTTCTAGGAATTTAATCAAAAGATTACTTTCTTCTAGATAGCTGGTTTTTTAACAGAGCTGACACGGAGTGGTAAAGTGACTTTTGCTCAAGGGCATCCTAAAGGCCATGCCAGACATTTGACAAACACATGATAAGTATATCCCTGATAGACATTTGACAAACATGTGATAAGCATATCCACAGCATGATTAGCAGCCATTAGTTCACATGTCCTGCATTTGCTTACTCTTCTCAAGCCTTAAGGCCTCATCTCTTCTGTATCTCTAGGAGAAATATACATTGACCGACCCTAAGATCATTTATATTTCCATAAGCTGATACTGCTCTGCTATCTATAGATTTTTATCTCTTTGTACATTCCTATTTCATGTTATTCTCCCTTGAGGATTTTTGGATCTAGACCCTATAGCAGGAGCTACAGAAGTACTCTTCTCTGTATTGGGCAGGAACTTTCTACACTTTGAATCTAGAGTGGGGCTTTAATAGTATATGAGAATTTAAAAAATGGTACAAAGCTGGCGCTGGGTAGCTCAGTGGGTTAAGCATCTGACTTTGGCTCAGGTCATGATCACAGGGTCCTGGGCTCTGCCTGGTGTTGGCCCTGCATCCTGCGTGGGCCCTGCCACCCCCTATCTCCCCACATAGGCTCTGCATGGCCTGCATGGCCCACATTTGCTTCTGCCCTCAGCGGGGAGTCTGCTTCTCCCTCTCCCCCTCCCCCCCACTTGTGTGTGCGCACCCGCGCACGCTCTCTCTCTCTCAAATAAGTAAAATCTTGAAAAAGAAAGAAAGAAAGAAAGAAAAGAAAGAAGGAAGGAAAAGTGGTACAAAGAATAACAACTTTAAAAGGCTTTTAACTTTTAGAAGAAAATGTCGGTGAATATCATTATGACCTTGACGCAAGGGAAGGTTTTTTAAATAAGACACCAAGTGTGCAAACTATGAAGGAAAAGATCAGTAAAAAAGCCATATTTTAGAAAATAACATCTCTGTAAAAAGATAAATTATGATTGTTTCTCAAAAACTGAAGTTTCCAGAGACTGTGAAATGACTGCACTAGGGTTGCTACACAATTCACAACACAGTAAATGTACTGGCTTTGTTACTGAGCATGCCATGAAATTTCTTCATCCATTTTCACCAGCAACTTTTTTTTTTTAAGATTTTATTTATTTGACAGAGACTGCCAGCGAGAGAGGGAACACAAGCAGGGGGAGTGGGAGAGGAAGAAGCAGGCTCCCAGCGGAGGGGCCTGATGTGGGGCTCGATCCCAGAACGCCGGGATCACGCCCTGAGCCAAAGGCAGACGCTTAACTACTGCGCCACCCAGGTGCCCCGACCAGCAACTTTCTGACTGGGATTTGATAATGGCACTATAGCGAAGAAATGGTGTGTATACATAAGACACAAAGACAGTGATCACTTTTGCTTTGTTTTGTTTTCTCTACAAAGGACAAACAAAAAAATGGGTTTCACATGAAGAATGACGTCCTGATAGGAAAACAGCATCGAAATGGATTTCTGAAGGAAGCTGCGGGACTCAATGTGCCCTTTTTCCTATCATGAGAACACACTTCCCCCACAGAGCGTTAAGAATCTAGAAAAATTTTCTGCTCTCCTCTAAGACAAATATTCTTGCCTGCCCTTGAAACAGATGTATAACTTCTAGTTTATTCCCTAAATGAGCAGCTCTTAAATAATAATTTGCATTAGAATCATCTGTAGAATCTAGAAAAAAAATTCACATCTTGGACCCTATCCCAGTGACGTTGATTTATTAAGTCTGGCTGCGGCCCTGGCATCTACATTTTTAAGATTTATATTCCCCAAGTGATTCTGGTGTGAAGCCCTGATTGAGACCTACTCCTATAGACCTTTGGACTCCTGACTATAACTAAGCATTTTGTTTTTTTACTACTCTGTACACCTCAAGCCTTATGACTGACCCCGCCCTTACGTTCTTCCAACTATTTGTTCACTTGACTCTCCATGTCCTAAATCAGTAACCCATACTTATATGCAAATCATATTAACAAATGATGTATACAGCAAGCAGGTAGCCTATTAGCACCAATTCACTGGCTTATAATAAAGAAATGGGAAGACTGAGAAGATGAGAAAACACTGAGAAAGAGGAAAAAAATGACAGAGTGCTTGAAAGCACATCAAGACAGAAGCCTAGAAAAGGAAACAATAGAAGGACTCTCATCAGATGGGAGGAAGTGTCTAAAGGCTAGCCCTCCTCCCTTTCTCCTTTTATAGAATATTACCTATAGCATAATCTCTGCACCAGTTGTCCCCTTCCCAACAGCTTTCCTATTGGTTGTTTAATCTCAGTGCGACTGGTACAAAGTTTCTCTTATTTCTCTTTCTAGGAGTGAAGGAGACAAATTTCTCTTCCTCAGGTTACTTTGTAATTACTTCCACTAACGCACTACATTTTTTGAAATGTCTCACTATTCCCATGAAGGCTTTTTTTTCTTCAACGTCCCACACAGGCTAAACACCCTGTAACAGAGGTCATCTTCCTTTCCTGCTTACTACCTTCTGAAGTTAGCACAGGAATTTTGGACATACCATACTCTAATTTTTGACACAGATGGTTGGATAAGCAAGATTACAGTGGTTGAAAAGAGATATTCAGGGAGATGTTTCTTCAGTGGGATCACTGCTTGTGGTTTGAAGATTTCTATAAACTGTTTCAGCTGCCCTCAGGGATAACCTTCTTTTGCCCCTAAAAGAAACAATTCCATTCACCATGGCAAATGTTGGGCTTGAACTCTAAACATTAGTTCTTGGTTTGACAAAAACCATTATGTTTGAAGAAAAAAAAAATCCTTGACCAGCTACTTAGGCAGCATATGAAATTAAATTTCTAAGAACCTTCTAGGAATTTTATCAAATTTTAACAATATTATAATCTTGTCTTCAAAATATTTGAGCATAATAAACCCATGTGTGGGTTTGAGCTAGGGCATTAAAACAAATGAACCAGACATGAGGCTATAGCTAATCATGCTATTAGCTACAGAAGCCTGGATGGAAAGTGACACTACACTGAGCAGCTTACTTTTACCAACTTTACCCTCCAAGAACAACCATTTCCAAATATAGTGCCCGGGCCTCTTTCTAACTTGGTTCCTAAGTAAGTTTTGGAATTCGGGGGACATTTAAATATTTGTAGAATTAACTACTGGGACGTTATTTATCATATTTAGTCTATATCACAACCAAAGATGAAACTCCCATGACTGTGTTTCAACCATTGTCAGCCACAAAAAATGATCTGGTTCCTCTGCTGCCACACAGAGACTTGAGTTCTGATCCTTCTCTTTGTCAGTTATTTTGGTTGATAGTTGAAAGAAGTACAATAAGAGCAGGTATTTCCATTCTAAGTGATTCTCTAAATACAGAAACTTTACAAACTTGCTTAGCTGGCATTCCAAGAGTTAGTAGGTCAACAAGTATTTATCAAGGGTCTGTGTGCCAAGCACTGTTCCAGGCACTGGAAGTCAACTATGTATAGTTCCATAGTATCAAATACTAAGGAAATCAACACAGATAGAGCACCTGCCATCCAAAGAGGGAAAGGAACTAGAACTCCTGACATACATACTCTACTGGAAGAATGCTTCTGTGGTCTGTGCTTGTTTGCTGAGGACGTGTTAGACTTCTTTTGAGCTAGCTATCTACTCAAAAGTTCTACCTGTGTATTAACTAGAGTCAGCCAAAGAACTTCGTTTTTTTTAAAAGATTTTATTTATTTATTTGACAGAGAGACAGCCAGTGAGAGAGGGAACACAAGCAGGGGGAGCGAGAGAGGAAGAAGCAGGCTCCCAGCAGAGCAGGGAGCCTGAAACGGGGCTCGATCCCAGGACCCTGGGATCATGCCCTGAGCTGAAGGCACTCTCACAATGACTGAGCCACCCAGGTGCCCCCAGCCAAAGAACCTCTTACTCCAAAGTCAAAGTTAAATCTGAAGTTCTCTTCACTTCCTCTTTATATAACTTTACAAGATTGGCTAGTTTTATAGTTTTTCATCTTAGAGATTACTTAAGTGACACAATGCTTACACATTTATGAGTCTTTCTTTAATAATAGCCTATAAAATAAATTTTGTCTGTGAGCACATTTTTAAGTGAGCCAACTAGCAGTAAATCCAGGAGTATTTTTTTGATTTTCATTTTCATGTTTCTGACCTTTAAGCCCTTTCCAAAAAAAAAAAAAAAATGCGGTCAAAACAAAACCACAAATAGGGGCACCTGGGTGGCACAGCGGTTAAGCGTCTGCCTTTGGCTCAGGGCGTGATCCCGGCGTTATGGGATCAAGCCCCACATCAGACTCCTCTGCTATGAGCCTGCTTCTTCCTCTCCCACTCCCCCTGCTTGTGTTCCCTCTCTCACTGGCTGTCTCTATCTCTGTCGAATAAATAAAATCTTTAAAAACAAAACAAAACCACAAATATCAAGAAGCTATGTCCTAAAACAAATTGGATGGGCCCCCAAAGCCAACATGCTTCTACTGTGTGATTTTTGTACCCTATCTGACCTAAGTCGTTTAACTTTCAGTTTCATAATCTAACAATTCTGGTTTCATTGTTTTTCTGCTTAGCTTCTTAAATGCTTGTCCAGATAAAAGCCTCTGCCTTTTCAACCACATTTGAGCCTTACCCAAGGTCAATAAGATCAATAACAAGGTGAGATTCCACTTTTCCTCACTGCCTTTGTAAAAATATACATATATATATTTTTTGCATTTACCAGTTTATTATAAAAGGATATGATAAAGGATACAGATGAACATCCAGATGGAAGAGATGCATAGGACAAGGTATGAGTGAAGGGGTGCAGAGCTACCATGCCTTCTCCAGGAATGCTGCTCTTGTAGCACCTCTATGTGTTCACGAACCTGGAAGCTCTGTAAGAATATTTTAATAGCAGATTGAAAGGGAGTTAGTAATTATGTATTTTCAAAAACACAAACACACAGCAATATATATGTATATGTATATTTTTATGTGTATATTAAAAGGTAATTTTTAGGGCTTTATCTTCACAGATCAGAAATTAAATTATTTAATTATAGAATTAAAAGTAACCAACTCCCCCCCCCACACACACAATTTGGGAGAATATTTAAATAAGGCTATAATCCTGGGCCAAGTGAAAAGTTGGAAAAAAAAAGAAATCCAGCTACTCTAAAAAAGCTATACCACAGTTGCTTATATCAAATAGTTCCCACTGAATAAAAGTATGTTTTAACATCCTGATAACTAGTAGGAAATTATGTTTTAACCAATCATTCAAAAACCATTTATGGAACAACTAAGGATACAAAGATTAACCTTGTAAAGAATTAGCCTTAGCTTTGTATAAATTCATATATTGCATGGTATTGATGCTCTTAAATTGTTCTATTTTATGGGTGGATTTTGTATACCTGCCTAGTTTAATATACAGTAGTGACTTTTAAATTTGTTTTAGAAAAATACTTGCTATTAGGCATTATTCTTCATTTCCACTTAACCAAATATACACTTCATGACTTATTTCATGCTTTTTCTTGATAAAATTAATGCACTTTTTTGAGGTAGAAATTTGGGGAACTATTCTACAAAGAAAAAATATCATGTGTATTTTTACCACTCAGGGATATTTACTGTTGGCAATTTCTTCTAGAATTTTTTTCTATACATTTGATTTCAAGTAACAGAAAACCCAATTGAAACTTGTTTAAGCATTAAAGAAAACTGATTGGCTCACGTGAGTGAGACGTGCACAGGTTTCAGGCCAGCCATGGCTTCAGATGATGCTTGATTCTATAACTCAATATGTCATCAAGGACCTCTTTACTTCCTTCTCTCTGCTGTGATTTCTATGGTGTCTGCATCATTCTAAGACGGCTCCTCTCTTGGTCCCAAGATGGCTGCCAGCATCTTCCCGTGTCCAGCAAGAGAACCTCAGCATTCTCAGCAAAAGTCCTAAGAGTCATTCCTCAAACTACCTTAGAGCCAATGCCGACCCTGACTCAATTATTGAGTCCAAAGGGATGGAATGTACTGATTGGATAGCCAAGGTTAATTACATCACCTCTGAAGGCAGAGTGAGGTCAACTTCTCTGGAATCATATGTATCCCTAAAGAGAAACTCGTGCTGTTGGAAATGTGATGGGGAATTTTAAAGAAACTAAATATTTTTAAAGAAATCATTCAGATATATGTCTTCCTCTTTGCTGATCTTTGATTAGACTCTCTGGATAGCCCAGAGTGCTACTTTTTCAAGGAAAATCATTCTCAGAATTTCAATAGGGAATACTTGATAGGTATTAAAAATTATATATAAGATCTAGATGTATGGATAAAAATGTTAATTATACATTATTAAATTTAAAAGGTTAGGGACACCTGGGTGGCTTAGTCGGTTAAGCATCTGTCTTTGGCTCAGGTCATGATCCCAGGGTCCTAGGTTTGAGCGTCAAATCAGGCTCCCTGCACAGCAGGGAGTCTGCTTCTCTCTCTCCCTCTTCCCTGTTCATGCTCTCTCTCTCTCATTCTCTTGATCTCTCTCAATCGGATGAATAAAATCTTTAAAAAAGAGAGAAAGACTGAACTAGATAACTTCTCAAGGTTTTAGACCAAAAATCAAATTCATTATTTTCTTCTTGTAACTGCTTCTCTATTTGAAATATTTCTTCCTTTCATCTTCAGCTAATAGAATGACAGAAAATAACAGGACTTTAGAACTAGGAAGGCTGTTAGAGGCCATCTAGCTCAATTCCTTTTCCTTGCTGTAATGCAGTAAGAACTTCAGTTCATTATCTCCTTCCAATTCTTTGGCCCTATCAGTAATCCAGTCCCATCAGCTCTTCTTTTGTAATGTCTCTCAGGCTGTTTCCACTTTTTTCATATCATCACTCCAAAGTACGTATGTCTTCATTTCCTCATGTCTAGGTTCTTCCCAAAGTCATCTGCTTTTCTTGCCTCCAGTCTCTTTTTCAACTAATCCTGGGAAAGCTTCCAGATTACATATACAAAAACAATGTAATCTTTATGACACATTCCCGTCAAAACATATTTAATGGTTTTACTGTGGTCTGGGGATAAGGCAAGGCCCAAATTCTAAGACCAACCTAAAGAACCTCCTAGAGGCTGACCTTAACTTACCTTTCCAGTTATATCTTCATGTATTCTCCTAAAAGTCAAAACTCAGTATTTATTTAATTGAACGAATCGTCATACTTTCTAAACAGAAATCCTTTTAGCCTCGAGATAATATACTCAGAAGATTTAAAAAAAGTAGCCAAGTTGAAGGGGAAGAAAAGAAGGTAGGTGTGAAGATGGAGAACAAGGGTGAAGTGAAAACAGGAATAGAACTCATGACTTTTCTATAGTTTGTTTCTGCTCATTTTTCTCCTGCTTAGTTTTCAGAACCTTTAACCTCAGCTTACTGTGATTTTTCACGACATACATTTTTGTATCTTTGCACAAAAACTACTAAGATGATAGGAAGATATCTGAATTTGCCAGACCCCCCCAAAAAAAAATTGGATGGAAGGCAAAACAGAGGCTTTACAAAGGACAGATGCCTGTGAAAATATTCAGTGGAGTTATATCATAAATATCTTAAATTTGAAATAATTTTGATTCCTAAAGATTAATACAGAGTTTCTTTGGGTTTCAAAATGGAGCTCTGTATTTGGGACCCCTTCATTTCAAGCTCAGGAAGTTTGCCACCAATATAACAAATTTCTTTTCAGTACACTAAGGGGATAAACACGTAGTTTCCCCCACAACAGAAACACAAGTAGTCAGGGACTAAGCGCTTATTCTATCCAACTCAAGCACAGCGCCAAAGCTTTATAGACATTTTAGTCTCTGATTTAGGAATGCCAAGGTCACACTGCCTTGGGAACGGGGGAAGGCAGGATTCTGGCCCACATCTGATTTTTAAACTCTGTGCTATAAAACGACTAGTCAAACCTACATATGAATTAGCGGATCACAAGAAGTTGGGCGTTAGGCAGAAAAAGGAGAGGCTTCCGCATCTGAATTTACGGCGAGGAAAACAAGACTGGAAATATCCCCACGGCAGCCGCCATTTTGCGAGAGCTGGGCAGCCGGAAGTCTCGCCGCCAGAGTCTCACTGCTGAGCGGCTCGAAGCCGGCGGCACGGGGGCGAAGGCGGGGACCATGTGTCCCCCCACATCTCGACGGCCGAGGGCGGAGCCTGAGGACGGGACAGGGGACCGCGCAGATCGGAGCCTCGCGGCAGGGGCGGAGCCTGAGGCGGGGCCGGGGACGTGCGCTCGGAGGCTCCCGGCGGGAGGCGGGGCCTGAAGGCAGGACAGAGGACCGTGAAGCTCGGAGGTTCCCAGGGCTGTTCAGCTTGAAGATTCGAGGCCGGGGGCGGGGCCTAAAGGCGGGGCGGAGTGGGGCGGGGCCGCGCGCCCGGCGCGGGGAGGAGCTGACCTGACCACCGCACTCCAGCACCTCACTTTCTCGGAACGTGACAGAGCTGCTGTAGTCGGTTGCCAGCAGCCCGCAGCTCTCGGTGAAGAGGGCTGGGGTGGGAGATGACGGTGATTTCCTCCCTGCTTGGCCCATCACGAGCATCGACTCCCTTCTCGCGGCCCCGGGGCTGCAGACGTAGCAGGTGAGATGGGGCCCCAGGGCGCGGACCTGCCCCGCCCTGGCTCGGCCTTGCGTACCCTTGGTGCCCCCATCCCGGCCCCTCGGGTCTGGGCAGGTGGGCAGTGCCCCGCCCTTGGCACTCCGGGGTTCAGTCCGTTGCCTGCGCCTGACCCGCTTTTAGGACCTCTGGAGCCGCCCAGGAAGACTTAACGTAGGCGAAGGGACCACTCGTTCCCTCCGGTGGCAGAACTGCTATACCCCAGTTTGAGGAGCGCCTCATTGCTCGTACGTCCACGCCGTCATTCTCGGACTCTTCCTTTTATCCCGAGGGGGTGGCCTCAGTATCTGCCCTCCTTGGAGCTTCTGCCCGGGTACCTGGAGCGCTGCACCAAATTTTCTTCCTTACCCCTTTTTGGAGCATGTCAAATACCATGACGTTGTGATTCCCATACCCTGGGGAAGCTGAGAGACCAACTTTTTATCCCAGGCACAGACCCCAGTCTGCCTTTCACTTCCACTGCTGTCTGCCCAGGCATTGGATGGCAGCTGGTCTCTGGGCAGCCTGTTTGGTTAAGGACTCTCCACATCCTTATCTTAGAGGGCCAAAGTCTGTCCCTGCTGACAAGGGAAGAGGCAGCGCTCAGCGCTCCCCACCCTAGGTCTCTAGGGAGGACATTTGGTCCTCTGCAAGTAGGTGGGAGTGGGTGGATGGTGTGACTGTTGATGTTGAAGAGTGCTTTAATAGTATCATTCTATGTTGTGCTTTTCCCACAGGATAATGGATATTGGGTGTTTCAGAGCTTTCTCTGAAATAAATCAGAACCCTCTTCCCCATTTTCACTTAACAATGGGAGTTGTTTACAGTTTCAGTGGTTCCTTCATGTTATCTCAACCAACTATCAGTGGCTAGAAGGGGGTTGTGTATAGCATTTCTCCACTCCTCACGGCAGTTGAGTGGCCCGTGAGCAGTATTTTACTGTGACAGGTCAACTTGTTCGTTCGTTTAGCAACCCTTGTTTTTAATGAGATGAAAAGACTGGATGCAATTTTTTAAAAACTTCCGTTGCTGTGGTTCCTGTTCATTTTCAAAGAATGTTTTAAAAAGCATATACCCTTCCCACTGGGGGGGAAAAAAGGATGAGAAACCTTTGAAAGTGCTTTTTTGGTTGTTTTGACCTTCCCTCTATTAGCAGGTATTGCTTTTATAATGTTGAGGAACATTAAAAAATATTCCTGGGAAGGGGCAGATTACTTTTCAAAGTTTTTCTCTTAATTTTTAACTAAGTTAAAGTTAATTCTGGGGGCGCCTGGGTGACACAGCGGTTAAGCGTCTGCCTTTGGCTCAGGGCGTGATCCCGGCGTTATGGGATCGAGCCCCACGTCAGGCTCCTCTGCTATGAGCCTGCTTCTTCCTCTCCCACTGCCCCTGCTTGTGTTTCCTCTCTCGCTGGCTGTCTCTATTTCTGTCAAATAAATAAATAAAATCTTTAAAAAAAAAAAAAGTTAATTCTGGGCAGTGCTACAACTGTTTGACCATCACCTTGATGAAAATGAAGATCTCTCCCTTCCCTGCTAAAAATGATTTAAGATCAAATTGAGTTAAATTGAACTCCTCTTAGTTGTTTGGTATGACACAAAGCTGGTAACCTATGACCCATCCCATTTCTCTATTTTAGTTGGAGAATCTTTGATACCAAGTTTGAAGAACGGGCATAAGACAATGAATCATATTTAATATGTTACCATTCTCACTATGACCACTCTCCTAATAGCAGTTGCTACCAATTCTTGAAGACCTACTCTGTGAAAAGCTGTGTATGAAGTCTCCAATCCTCACAAAAACCTCCTTTAAGGAGGTTTTTACTCTTATTTTATAGTTGAAGAAGCTGAGGTTCACAGAGGATATTTAACTTGCCCAAAGAGTTGATACGTTATAAGTCCCCAAATTGGGTTCAGGTCTATTTGACTCTTTTCAGTGAACAGCCACTATTTTAGTTAAAACTGTTGGTTAAAAAATTATTGTAATACATTGATACGTGAGTGTGGTACAAATAAGGGGTTGTGAGCAGTACGAGTTACTCATATTCCAAGCAGATATAGGGAACTTTGAAGACATAACATAAGACTGGACAAATTTATCACTTTTTTCTTTAGCATTGCATTTTCAAGTCTGCACCTGTTAGGGGCTCCAAATGTTTAACACCTTTGTTTATCAGCTCCTTACTTCAACTAATGGTACCTGTCCCAACCATTAGCTTTCCCAGGATATAATTTGATGCTTATTTGGTAAACTTCAAGTATGTAATTATTGTAGGTTTTGTGTATATTACCACTCCTATCTAATCCTGGTAGAAAAATACTTGTCCTGATCCAGATTAAGTGCAAGGTTTTTAAATGGTTCAGTTTATACGAGGGTAGCACAGAGAAAATTATCATGTCCACACCCCATGTATCAGTTGCTGCTGGTCTCTGGCCTGCTATCTGAGTCTTTTTTATGTCATGTGGGTGTTTGAAAACTTACCCCTTGGCATTGTAAATTTCAGGAATCATGAGTGTTTTTGCTTTCTATCTTATATAAAGCCACTTTAGATGGTCAACCCAGAATAATCACTTAGAAATTGGCAATTGTCACCATATTAATTTCAAGTTACTAATTAAAGCTGATTAGTTGCAAAGTTGCCCAAATCTCATATTCACTGTGTCCCTGGAAGCAAGAAGGGAATCTGATAAGTATTGTAATGGTAGCATAAAATATTTTCTTGCTTTAAGCATTTTCCGAACATCTGTAGAACATTTTACAACACATTTTGTGTTCTTTAACATTTTATGAACAGCTTTAGGACATTTTTGAACCCATTTTGTGGTCTTGGGCCTGTTGCTATAGTGAAAAACTTAGAATATGTTATCATTCAGGAAAAAAAGATTTCTGTCCATGAACTAGATAGTTCCTAAAAGAGAAATTGATCCACTGAAAGGTGAAAGGTTTAAGAGCAGATTCATATTTTAGTCATTCATTGTTACATAATTAATTATATAATCATGTAATATGTGTGTGTGTGTGTGTATACATATATATATATATGAACTCTATCATATATATATTAGTGCCTTCTGTGTGCCAGGCACTGTGCCAGGTGTTAGGGATACAACAGTGAGCAAAAACATGCAGAGTCCCTACTTCTGTGGCACTTAAAGTCTAGTGAAAGAGATAGACATAAATCAAATAGTCACTGTAATGCATAGTATAATTATAAACTGAGAAAAGTAGCCTACAGGTAAGGAACATGATTCTACTTGAGAAAGACCTAGCTATGGGGTTAGTGAAGCCTTACATGGTAAAGCAACTCCTGAACTATATGATTTAGAGGGTGAACAGGTGTTATTATACAGACAGTGGCAAGTAGAGAAGAGAACATTTTACACTGAACTGCATGTACAAAGTCCCTATGGGGCATTCAAGAAGGCAAATACATGAGACCACTCTAAATGGAGCTAAGGGTAGCCCGGTGGGATGCCATTATTTTTTCTTTCATTCTCTTTTATGGGCTACCAAAAGTTGTGTTTAACTTTTGTTAAGTGATTACTTTGTGCCGGATGTGATTCTAAGGACTTGAATAATCTCAAGTCCCAATGGAGTAGGTACTATTATTGCCAATTCAAAGATGAGGAAAGTTACTGGGTAAAGTTGCTATGTGATACTCTACTATATTCTTCTTCTTGTCCTCTATTCAGGTATGACCACAGGCTAGACAGGACTCTCCTGTCTAGTATGTAGCCTTGAGCAATGAAATTTTCACAGAATTTGGATTCAGGTGGACATTCAGGAGAGGCTCTTGTGGGCCCCATGCTCTTACCCGCTAGGTGGAGCTCAAGTGTGGATCATGGGAGAGAGCCATGGGGTATCACTGTAACTGCCATATTTGTGGATCTTATTTTATTTATATCTGATACTGAAAATGGGACAGCAACATAAATATTTTGAGCTGACCCACCTTTCAGAGTAAAGAGGTTATTGTTAGCAAATACTCTCACTCTTTTTTTTTTCTTTGTATTTTTCTCTGGTGGTTGTTGAAGAAAGTATATATATTTATTTGGCCATTTGATACGGTTTGCCAGTATACGCTTTCAACTAGGATTCTTCTCAATATTGATTGTCACACTGAATCTTTCTTCTTTCTTTCCAGAGATCTGGTTGGAGTTGGAGGGTGAAAGAAAATGGATTCTTTTTCTGATTTACCTGCAGAGAACTTAACCATTGCAGTCAATATGACCAAGACTTTGCCCCCAACAGTAATGCATAGATTTAATTCCACTAATGACCCACCTTCAATGTCAATAACAAGGCTTTTTCCAGCCTTACTAGAATGTTTTGGCATAGTCCTTTGTGGCTACATAGCAGGAAGAGCCAATGTCATAACATCAACACAGGCCAAAGGACTAGGAAATTTTGTCTCCAGATTTGCACTTCCAGCTTTATTATTCAAAAATATGGTTGTACTTAATTTTTCCAATGTGGATTGGTCTTTCCTATATAGTATCTTAATTGCCAAAGCTTCTGTATTTTTCATTGTGTGTGTATTAACCTTATTGGTTGCCAGTCCTGACAGTCGATTTAGCAAAGCTGGACTGTTCCCTATTTTTGCTACACAGAGTAATGACTTTGCATTGGGATATCCTATAGGTAAGTTATTTTTTATTTTTCAAGTTTTTAAAAAATTCAAGTGGTTTAAGAAGTATAAAACTGTAATCCTTTAATTTATCTCAGCATTTTTTAGTGATAGATATTTACTTGTATCCAAAAAAAATCTCTTGGGGCACCTGGCTGGCTCACTTGGTAGAGCATGTGGCTCTTGACCTTGGGGCCCATGAATTCGAGCCCCATGTTGGGGGTAGAGTTTACTTAAAAATAAAAAATCACACAGCCTCATTACAAATCTCTGTACTCTCTACTATCCCACAATGCCTACCCCCAAAAGGGAATAAATCTTTAAAAAAAAATTAAAATTACAAAAAATCTCTCATATTTTTTCTAAAATATTTCTTACTTTAGGATGAATTCTATTTTTTCTTCAACTTCAGAGTTTGAAGCTCTTTCAAATGTTGACCTAAAATAAATAGTCATACCTAAATAAACTTTATAAATCATCTTTCTAATATATTCTAATATATTCTTTTTCTTCTCAGCAATTACACAAAAGAAGTTCAGGTTCCAGAAGGGATGAGATTCTGATTTAAATTATATAAGAAAGATAGACATATGTCTGTATAAAAATAGTTATTAAATGTTAGCAGTGGAAATTTATGAGTGACTTTTTCTCCCTCCCTCCTTTTTCTTACCATCTAGAATATATATTGTTTTACATTAAATCTTGTTGTTGAGCTTGTTATTCAAAATGTCACTGTGCTTCAGTTGAAGTTAATTTCTTAAATAAGAACGAAAATGGTGGGGCTTTTAACATTTCCTTCCTAACCTTTCCAACTCTTTAGGCAACCTAATTTTATGTTTCTATGTGTGTTTTCCTAATAAAACATACCAATTTGGGATGTTGAGATATCTTGAACATATTCTTTTTTCCAGAATACATACATAACTACTTAGTAGTTACTTTTTATATTTTTATTTTTAAATTAAAGTTTATGTTGTGCTCTGACCATGTATCATGATGTGAGGACCTGAATATTATGGATGTAGTCATACATTCGTTCACTCCTTCATAGCTTGTTACTTACCAACAATTGTGCTAGCTGCTGGGAATACACCTGTCAAGAAAGTTCTCATACATATTGAACTTACATTTTAATGTGAAAATGAAATAAAAATTAAAATAGTATCAGGTAATGACAAGGACCATAAAAATAAAGTAGTATAGAGGGCTAGGAATGAGGAGGTACTATTTGACATATTTATTGAAGAGGACACCTGAAAACTACCATTAACTTTCAGATTCCTTAATCAGTAGTTTTAAAACTCTCCCCCACCCAAACTGTTAATTATTTTACCTCTGACACCAAAAGGATTCTACCAGGTATACTTTTCCTTTTTCTCCTCCTTTGACCCTCCTCCATCTCATTTACCAGAATTGGAGCAAAATCTTAGAAATTAAATAACTCTGAGTAAAGCAGATTTATGAGAGAGGAAAAACTGGGCTCTTAGACGACTGAGCTATAAATAGTAACTATAAAGGTGTTCCTTTAAGGTTATTGAATTTTAAAATTAAAGATGAACCAAGCATTTAAATAAAAACTTTGGAAATAAAAGTCCATCTCCTCAGGAGCATTAATAATGTGAATTTGTCAAGGTATTTATGGCATAAAGACCTTATAAGTGGCTCAGTATCATAGTATTAAGTATTTAACAAATATTACATTATCTTAATTTAGGCATAAACTGTATATAGTTTCATGTTCTCTTAGACTAGTAAGTCCACAACTAAATAAGACTAACATTTGTAACTTTATACTATATATTTTCTTATATACTTAGGTAGGGCAGATATATTTTAATCCTCATTTTCAAATAAGGAGACTGGCTTACAGCGATTTAATGGTCTATCCCAGGTCACACAGCTAATGTGACTGAGATCCAAAGCTAGGTCTTTTGGTTCTAAATCCTAGGCATTCTCTTATGCCACACGGTTATGTAACATGCCCATTTAATCTTTAGAAGACCTAACTAGCCTGTAACCCATTAATATCAGAGAGAATCAAAGATTTTTTTATCTTTATATTATTCTAAAGGTATTCCATAAAACGAGCAGCGGTGGAAAATGACCTATCAGATGAGCTTAGGTATTTTCATGGTAAGGCAGAATCTCCCAATCAAAAATGTCGTCACCTATTTTCATCACTGTTTTTCTTATGTCCCACCTTGGATCACTGAATCTGGTAATAATCATATTCCCAGCAGTGTGCTAATCCAATTTCCCTGATGGTTATCCTTGTAAATTTTGAGTTGTCATATTTTTTTGTTTTTAAATTACAAATAATATAAGAGCTCTTGTAGCATTAGGTTGTAGACAATAACCTTACCAGAAACCAGCAGTATACGCAGAAGTACTTCCTCACTGATCTGCAGATTGGAAGGTGTGGTACAGAGCTGTAGGGCTGTGTATCTGCTCCAATGAGCTTATTTATTATTGCTGCCCATGCCCATCTGCCTTCTGGGCTTTCTCAGGATGAACAGAGAAGACTGTGTCTCTAGAGAGAAGACCCTTTCTTTCTGTTTATTATGTGATGTCTCCCAGGAATTCCCACTCTCTTGTTAACAGATAAACATCATAGCTTATGAGAAATGTCCTTTTTAAGACTGCTTTTGTTCCACCATATCAGTCCAATTTACAGGTGACTCAGGAGAAGGCAGATAAGTTAATGAATAAAGAAAAAGGACATTCATGTTTCCTTTTTCTCCATATTATGACAATTATAACGGCCTATGAAATTATATTCAAATGATTTATCTATATTCAAATGGCAGAATACTGCAGTGCATTTAACAGACTAATAGAGAAGCTCGCTATTTTTTAGAACAATTCTTTTCAAAGGTACTTTAAGAAATATGAGTTCGAGAAGAAACCAAGAATCTACCAAGGTGAAATGTTGATTTCAGCAAATCAGGATGGTTCCTTACCTCTGTCATTAAAAGGTACTAATAAGGCATAGTTAAGTCCTATAATTTATTCTTCAAACAATGCTGATAGCATAAGTACCCCGACTAATCATAATTATGCTCTAGTGCTTGAGCTGTAAACAGAAAGGAAATGAAGGATTTAACTAGATGCCATTAGATAATAGAATGATCTTGTCTGGGTCTTTGTGTTGTTTACTAGGGACTGAAGCCCGGCAGGAATCAAAATAGGAGCTGCAGTGGGTGGCTAATTTTGTCTTTTAGTTCTTCGTAGTAGGATTCTCTCCTCCCCCCAAGAGCTTTATTTGTAAGTGTTAATTAATTAGAATTTAATAGTTGATATAATCATTATAAATCTAATTTGTTAGCATAGGTCACTGCTTTCATATATGTCTTTCATATTTGAAAAACCATCTTTTGATTGGTAATAAAGGCACTGCCAATTCATAGATAAATATGTAACTATAATTATCCAAATGAATGGGAGAAATGGACTGAAATGTCCATGTTGAACCCCGTTCTTCTCATGATTTGACATTTATTTATTCCCAATTTTCGCTCTCCCACTAGATTGCACCTTTTCTACCTTCATATACCTGTTCCACTGACTCAAAATGCCCTACTAGTAACCTGCTTTATAAATATTCAGAGTGTGAAAAAAGAAAAAAAAAAGGGTATAAAAAGAAACAGGTCTAAGAGAGAACAATTAGATATAAATTGCTGTGTGTTACAAAATACATTTTTACTTTGAAAACTTTGACATTCATTGATGTGCTAATTGCATTCAGCAAGTATTTTCAGATTTGCTCAGCCCTGCGCTGGGGCTTGGGGGCTCTGAAGTGATGCCTTCAAGGAACTTAGAATGGGATGAAGGGGCACTAATAGGAAACAAGGTGCCAGAGCCATCCAGAAGAGAGGAGGTCCATGACATCGATTGAAAACTAGGTGGAAGCGTTGGTACCTGAGACAGGCCTTAAAATGTAGGCAAGATTTAGGTAAGAAAAGAGAGACTTCAAGAAGTTGGGGAATGATGATCAGCATGTAGAACTTGTGATTGTGAACCTGGTGTTCATCCGGTCTAACTGCGATATTAAACTGGCTGCTGGAGGCTTTGCACTAAGGAATAGTGAGAGATGAACTGAGTAAGTAAGGGACCCGTTGCGGAGACTGGACTGTGAATTTCAAAAGATCAGCTTTATACCTGTTCTTGTGGGAGGTAAGAACTGTGGGAAAATCGTAAGTTTTGAAAGTTAAGATTTAGATGATATTGTCAGCAGTGAATAAAATGGATCAAGGGAGTGGTCAAGAAAAACCGAAAGAATATAAGTTGGTAAACACATTAATCCAATTTTGAGATTTTTGACTAGTGGTTCAAGAGGAGAAAATACAAAAGATCCTCAGAAAGAAGAAAGGACTTGATGGTTGGTTAGCCATAGACAATAAAAGACTGCTGCTCAAATTTGCATTGAGCTTTTAAAACAATCTAAAGTCCATTATCAGATGGTGATTAAGTGCTAGAGTGCCGGGAAAGTCAATTTCTGGAAAAAGGCATTAACCTAAGGGACTTTGTGTGCTGAAAGTCATCAAAGGAAACACCTTACGCATTTTATTTTGGCCACTTGGGAAAATTCCTGAACTCAGATTGAAAACACAAGGCTTCTCCAAAATATACAGTCTATTCTAAAAATTGAGTGGTGGGCAGATATGGAAGCCTTTCTCTTTGAGATGGAATATATGATCAGAAGGAGTGGAGCGGTCTAGAAATAGTTATTGGAAGCGATGCTTTTTTTTTTTTTTTACTTTAAAGATGAAAACTTACGAAACATGAAAGAAAACCACTAAGAGATATAGAGCTCGTATATCTAATTTGGAAGTCAGTGGAAAGAATTTGTGTAATTTTATGTGATCAAATATGTTTTGTTTAGCCTCTGCTTCATTTCAGGGATATTATAGACCCCCGTATGTGCTTAGCTGGAGAAAAGAGGAAATGGAATCCTACACAAAAGTAGGTTTTAGCTAATGAGAACCAGGTAGACTTCTAAAGGTTATATAATCTAGTTACATAACTTTAACAGGACATGTGCATGACATTAACGGAATTTATGTACCCTGAGTAAGTAAACAAATATATTTTCCTACCTGTGTAACTTTATCTTAATGTAAATTGAGAAATCTAATCTTTTACATTTTTTTCACACGATTGCCTCTGTCTTTGCAAGTGATTGTGGCTGTTCTTTTTTTTTTTTTCTTTTAATCTTTCTTTCTCAGTCTCCAATCATCTATGAATCGTCCTTTATATGTATTAGGTTGAATTTTGGAACTCATTGCCAAACATGTGCCTGGAGACCAGATTGCTTACTCCAAGGCTCTAAGTTGCTCTGACCAGCCCAAGACCAGGCCACCAACTGTCATGTTTACTAACAAACAGCTAGAAGTCTAACCCAACCCACCTACCCCCCTTCTAAGGAGACTCATTTTATGCCCTGGTTAGGTTCTAAAGTCATCACGTAGGGTCAAATCCTCAAAAAATCCCTTAAATCACCCACAGAATATAGCACATATACTTTGTGTATATTGTACCTTTTCTCATGAGTCTAACACAGCCAGATTTTTTTCTCTAGCATTGTTTTTCTTCAGTGAACAAGTGAAACATTTGTTTACGTTTAGGAACATGCCTTACGGGGGCAAATGAATCTTTTGTTTTCCTAAGAGAGTGTAGTTGAATCTGTGTTAGTTAAAGGTGCACTGGCATGACTCTACTGTATTCCCCTTCCAAATATTTCTTAGATCCACCTTTTCATTCCTAATTCTTCGGCATCTTCACTGGGTCTTCTTAAAGGCATTCATTCCTTTTCATTCCTCTCAAATGGAGGCTGTTTATTTTCTCTTCACCCTCATCCTGCATGGAGGCGGAGCTGGCATCCTCACAGCCACCTTGTACCTCTGCTAGGCCATTATTTGCTCTTTTGCAGGAACTGCTTCTTTGGGGTTCATACTGCCTACCTAGACTGTTTATCCTCATTGCTGTCATCTGCTGACCCCATTCTGATCATTCCTCCTCATTTAGTGAGAAGTTTAATATCTGGCTCATTGTCAGTTTCTTGACTCCCAAGTTTTGCCATTTTTTTAAAAGATTTTATTTATTTATTTGACAGAGAGAGACAGTACAAGCAGGGGGAGTGGCAGGCAGAGGGAGAGGGAGAAGCAAGCTCTCCCTGGGCAGGGAGCCTGACTTGGGGCTCAATCCCAGGACCCTGAGGTTATGACCTGAGCCGAAGGCAGATGCTTAACCTACTGAGCCACCCAGGGGCCCCTGCCATTATCTTGTTTGACTTTAGCATCCATGTGAACCTATCCATTAAATTCTCTCCCTTCTCAGTTCCTGACTTCTCCATCTCCAGTGATGTTTCCTCACTCCCTTACAGCCACCAACTCCCACAACACATCCTGGAGCTAGGCATCTGGGAAATATTAAGTGTAATCGCTCAACTATCTGACTTAGTCTGAACTCCTGACCTTCCACTACTCGTCATTTTTGGGCTTCAGAGGGACCTCCAGTCTGTGACTCCTCTGCATTTTATCTGAGAACCACTTACCATCATCATTTTTTTTCCATGATAGCTTGGACTATCCCTTCAGTGCTCATTGTTTCATTCATCGTCTCCTACTCTCTCCTCCACCCTCTGCAGTCTGGCTTCGGTTCCCCACTCCAGTGAAATCTCTCTCAAGGGAATCAAACCACCTTGTTGCTATTACCACTTAAGTGTTTAGTTCCTTACTACATTTGTATTTGGAATTTTTCTTTAAAGAATTCTACAGTTCTGCCCTTTTTTTGAGACTAGTCTTAGCCTCTACATAGTAAAAATCAGTAGGTTTCACGAACAATAATTTTTAAAAAGATCTTATTTATTTATTGGAGAGAGACAGAGAGAGGGAGGAGAGTGGAGGGGCAGAGAGAGACGTGGACTCCCTGCTGAGCAGGGATCCTGCCATGGGGCTCTATCCCCTAGGACCCTGAGATCATGACCTGAGCCGAAGTCAGATCCTTAACTGACTAAGCCACCCAGGTACCCCTCACAAACAATAGTTTTTTAAAGTTGATTATCATTTTATAGGCTAAATATCACTTAATGTAGTGTGCTTTTCTTCTTTTTAAGCTTTATTACTAAAATTTACTTTTCCAAAGTAGACTAATGAGGTCATTGTGCACTATTTATATTAATTTATAATATGCTATAATTAAGCATGGAAAACATTATGTACATAATTTACTAATGCATTTTCTGTAGTAATCATTTTTAAAGCAGTTTTAATTCGTGTTTTGCAGTTGAAGCTTTATATCAAACTACATACCCAGAATATCTCCAGTACATTTACTTGGTGGCGCCAATATCTCTTATGATGTTGAACCCCATAGGATTTATCTTCTGTGAAATCCAGAAGTGGAAGGACACTCAAAATGCTTCTCAAAACAAAGTGAAAATTGTAGGACTTGGACTTCTGCGTGTATTACAGAACCCAATAGTATTTATGGTTTTCATTGGCATTGCCTTCAATTTTATTCTTGACCGAAAGGTGCCCATATATATGGAAAATTTTCTTGATGGACTTGCAAATTCTTTCTCTGGAGCAGCTCTATTTTATCTTGGTCTTACAATGGTGGGAAAAATAAAGAAACTGAAGAAGTCAGCATTTGTTGTACTCATTCTTCTCATCACAGCTAAACTGTAAGTATCATTTGTTTAACTGGGGGACTGTACTTTGTGAAAGCCTTATTTAGCCAGTTCATTAGATGTGTCTGCAACTATTTTCTCCTTTAAATAATCTGATAGTAATACTCACTCCTGAGTAGTTGTGATTTAAAGGAAAATGTGATGTTGGTATATTGTGGAAAGTTATTGCCTTATTCAGTGTACGTTATTCTTTCCATTTTACTGCCAGAAGATAAAGACTATTGGTTTCCCTCTAAATTTTGTGTAATTTTACTTAATATCTCCTAACGTCTCAGTTTGATCATATTTTTAAAGGAAATTTTACAGAACTTCTGAGTTTTCCAAATCTTTTAAAACTGTATTGGTCATGATGAAAACAATGATTTTGAATGTAAGCTTTTTTTCATGAATCTGGGGAAAATATTCTATAATTCTGTGGGTGGTTGAACTTTCTAAATAGGGAAGTCCGTACAAATGATTGTTATCAATTATCTGATCCTAGCCTATCAAATAAAGTTTTTATCAGTTCCTTAGTTAACAGTTCTTCAGCTTACTTAGTTCATTAGCCGTGGAGTTATACTTCATGGTGCAGGTGACATAATTTTACTGCAACACTACCCAAGGCATTTGGGGCATACTTAACTACTGAAATTAGCTCTTGTATATGTTAAATTCATGAAAGCAGTGCAAGAGAAAATAGTGTCTATATTTTTGAATTTATGAAAATGAATATAACTTTTGAAAATTATTTATGGTGTGGTGTTATGCTCCTTGGAAACAAAGTATTAATTAGTATTGCTGCAGTAATAAATATGGTTCTAATGTTAATAGTATTGTCAGCTTCAACTTACAAGTAGTATTTAAATATTCTCGTTTTAAAAACCTTTTTTTCTTAAAAAAATCTTTTTTTCTGGGTCTTTGGTCCCTATTAGATGTTTTTATCTATTTTTTAAATTAAAAAATACATATCAGAGCAGTTTTTTATTCCATACTAGAGCATATCTCTAGGTGCTGCTATGACAATGTTATCAACCCTGGCTTCGTTCTTTTTAATGGAAAGCTTCATTAGCTCAGCTTCCCTTATGTGCTCTTTCTATAGAATCCTGAAGGATTGGTCTAATAATTGACTCTCCACCAGGTCTGAATTTCACTACTTTTCTGCTCTGCTTCGGTTGTTTCAATTCCCTCTGCCAAACCCTTTTCTCTTTACGGTGATGAAGAGGTAATTGCAAGTTGCCTATTTTGCTATTGGCTTTCAGAAGCTAATTAAAGCCACACTGTTATCAACACCTGAACCATTTAAACCCCAAATCATAATAAAGACCATGGGTTCTTTCCAAAAAGAAGTTTAGTAATTTTCTTGAAAAAAGTTTGCTCAGATTATAAATCATTTTTTTTCTTTTAACATTTCAAATTTCTACTAGAGCAAACAGGAAGCAGCAGCTACAGTTACAACTTTTAAAAATTTTTTAGAGAAAATTATTTGTAGAACCAAAGCTGAGTTTTTTCCTCCTAATCCCTGATGTCGAAAGTATTTTTTAGAATATTGTTACACTTAAGTGGCTCCAAGTTGAATTCTTGATTCTTTCAAAATGTTCACAGGTAGGCATGCAGAGAATATGTGCATGCAAATAGATATAACTTCTGGACAGAAGAAGAAGAACCTAATGGCAAGTTCACTAGAACAATCGCCCCCTTGGGGACCAGTGTATTTTGAAATTAAGTGAATGACACATTTCTTGTTTTTTCAGCTTGGTGCTGCCACTTCTGTGCAGAGAAATGGTGGAACTCTTGGACAAGGGCGACGGTGTAGTGAACCATACAAGTTTATCAAATTATGCCTTTTTGTATGGTGTCTTTCCTGTAGCACCAGGAGTGGCTATCTTTGCAACACAGTTCAACATGGAAGTAGAGATTGTATGTATATACTACTTTCTAAGTTTGATTGTATGGTTAGTAGAAAAAATGAATTTTTAAAACACAGGGATCAGCCTTCTTTTATGAGAAATTGATATGTGAAAGCTACTTCATTGTAAATAAGGAGGCATCACGTAACATCAGGTAATAGAGTTATTTAATCTGGGGTCTTTTCTCAGCTGTAACTTTTTTCACTAGTCTTTTTTAGTTTTAAATATCTTACTGGTTTTTTTTTAAAGATTTTATTTATTAATTTGACAGAGAGAGAGAGACAGCCAGTGAGAGAGGGAACACAAGCAGGGGGAGTGGGAGAGGAAGAAGCAGGCTCCCAGCGGAGGAACCTTACGTGGGGCTCGATCCCAGAACGCGGGGATCACGCCCTGAGCCGAAAGCAGACACTTAACGACTGAGACACCCAGGCGCCCCATTTTAAATATCTTATTGTTGTACTTCTGCTGAAGTCTAAAGGTTATTTATAGAATGGTTACTTTTGAAATTTGGGGTAAAAAAAATTTGTTTCATTCACTGTTAATTCACCAGATACAAAATACCACATAATCAATTGCAGTAAATAGGTCAAATCAATTAACACCAAATTATTAACAGTGTCTAAGCATATTGCACATGTTATCTATAGCATTAAATGTTTTTGAACTATAACCTGAAGGAAAGAAATTGCTCAACAAAGGCTAGTTATTTAATCTGTAAAATGTTTACTTGGTAATTTTTTATTTCAAANTCAATTAACACCAAATTATTAACAGTGCCTAAGCATATTGCACATGTTATCTATAGCATTAAATGTTTTTGAACTATAACCTGATGGAAAGAAATTGCTCAACAAAGGCTAGTTATTTAATCTGTAAAATGTTTACTTGGTAATTTTTTATTTCAAATTGATTTTATTGCCCTGTATTTTATGAAATAGTGTGGAAGGAAACTGGTCATCAGTTTAATTAGATCATTAATATGGTTTACTTTCTAGAACCTAGAAGATAACCATCAGCTTGGGATGTCTAGTTCTGGTTATGTGCAAATATTAATTGAGCATAGAGTGGAAGAGGAGTCAAAAAAACTTAACTGTGTTTTCTTCTAAGGACTCTCAGAAAGGGGGAATATAGTATTAGAGAACATACTGGAATTTATGTTGTCTTTTTACGGACTCTTGCTTTTATTTTATAATGCCTTAGTGTGCTGTGGCTATTTAAAATTTAAGGTTGTTGTTTAATTGAGACTATGACCCCTTTCTCAATTTAATTTCATTTTTTACAGATAACCTCAGGGATGGTAATAAGCACATTCGTGTCTGCACCAATCATGTACGTTTCTGCCTGGTTACTAACCTTTCCCACTATGGACCCTAAGCCATTGGCATATGCCATCCAGAATGTTAGTTTTGATATAAGTATCATCAGCCTTGTCTCCTTGGTAAGTACATTTCAGTGTAAATATGAATGAAAACCACAGAATGAGTTTGAAAATATTGGTAACAGAAAGTTAGGGATTTAAAAATCTATTTTAGGGGCGCCTGGGTGGCACAGTGGTTAAGCGTCTGCCTTCGGCTCAGGGCGTGATCCTGGAGTTATGGGATCGAGCCCCACATCAGGCTCTTCTGCTATGAGCCTGCTTCTTCCTCTCCCACTCCCCCTGCTTGTGTTCCCTCTCTCGCTGGCTGTCTCTATCTCTGTCGAATAAATAAATAAAATCTTTAAAAAAAAAAATAAAAATAAAAAAATAAAAAAAATAAAAATCTATTTTAAAAATCTCTTTACAATAGAGAAAGCTAATGCCTGCCCGTAAAATGTAATATCACCCTTCTGAGTTGTGTCTTTCCTTTTGAGAGTTAGAGTCGTGTAGCAGACGAGGCATGAGATTTAGTCAGACCTGGATTGGCTCTTGGCCCTATCACAAACTAGCTGTATGTCTCAGCCTTTCTAAGCTCCAGTTTTCTCAGCTAGGAAATAGAGATACTAATTTTATCTATTTCTATGGGTGTTTTAAGGATTTTATATGACAATATATGTGAAATATGAATACTACTAACATTAGCTAATTGTAGAACCATGGGGTTGGAAGGGATTGTCCAAGCACCCATTTAATGCTAATAAAACTTTCTGGATAAATCTAGTTCAAATTAAATACTTAAACATTTAACAACTAGAGTTGTAGCTCAAGTTGCTTGTGGAATTCAAGCAGTATTCTGGCTGGGGAAAAAACAGCTTTTCCTGTTAAAGGAAGGAGGTAGGGATGAACATGTATATGGACAACAAATAAATGTATAATTAATGTAATGTTTAGGAAATTTCACTTCTGTTGCATATTCTTAAAATCTGGTCTCTTTGATAAGAGGACAGCCAAGGGAGAGAGATGTTATAAATTTTGATTGATAAGGAGGGGAGAAGAAAGAATGAAATCAACCAGCATACTTAACTGGCCACTTTAGAGGGAGAATAGAAACCCAATCCTTATAAATAGGAGGAATGCAAGACAATTCATCTTAAGGTGGGCTATATGCATTGTTTGAAATAAGACTGCCTGGAATTTAGATACCTCATGAGCCAATGGTAGAATCAAAAGAACAAAACTTAGAAGAGTGAATTGTAACTGCATCTCCCACTAAAGATCTTTTCCTGAATAGTTGGCTGTGAACCTGTGTCCTACCTCAGCCACCCAAGGTAGGGAAGGTTAGAAATGGCCTTGGTCAAGGCATTAGTCCTTAAAGACGCTGTCATTTTTTTTTTAAGGTATTATTTATTTATTTGTCAGAGAGAGAGAGAGCGAGCACAAGCAGGGGGAGCAGCAGAAGGAGAGGGAGAAGCAGGCTCACTGATCAGCAAGGAGCCCAATGCGGGTCCCGATCCCAGGATACTGGGATCGGGACCCAAGCTGAACGCAGACACTTAACCGACTGAGCCACGCAGGCTTTCCGACCTTGTCATTTTTGAACAGTTAATTTACAATAGGATCTCTCCATGTTTTGTTTTCCCCAAAATATAAATGATATATAATTATTAGTTTCAAGAGTACATCATAGTGATTCCGTATTTCTATATATTATGAAATGATCCCCACGATAAGCCCAGTTACCATTTATCACTATTCGAACTTATTACAGTGTTATTGACTATGTTCCTATGCTGTACATTACATCCCCAGGACTTATTTATTTTATAATTGTACTTCTCAGTCCACCTCTTCTATTTCACCTGCTACCCAGCTCCTCCCCCTTCTGGGGACCAGCAGTTTGCTGTATCTATGAGTCTGTTTCTGTTTTGGTTTGTTTGTTCATTTACTTTGTTATTCAGATTCCACGTAGAAGTGAAATCGCATAGTTTTTGTGTTTCTCTGTCTGACTTACTTCACTTAGCATGATACCCACTAAGTCCATCCATGTTGTTACATCTCCATGCTATTTATTTTACTTTGGGTATGGTAATTTACCTTAATACTCTTTGGGGAACTAGGCAGATTAAAGTAAATAAAATATTAGAATTTCTTTCTGAACCAAGATTAAGAGAATCCTTTAAAGAAGCTAATCAATGAGCTATCTGATAAGTAGTTATAAAGGTTAAGAAACCTGAATAACTTTTGAACCTTTTGTCTTTAAGATCTGGTCTCTGGCTATTCTTCTTTTGAGTAAGAAATATAAACAGCTTCCTCATATGCTTACCACTAATTTACTCATCGCTCAGGTTAGTAAACATGCAGATACTTAGAACTATGCTTTTTTCATTGATTATTCTACTATAGAGGAGAAAATTATTTCCCTGGGTTTTTCCAGTTATAAAGTCAAAAGTATTTTTTACCAAATGTGCTCAATTACAACTTGATTACAATTAATTTATCCCTAACTTACCATGATAGGTCTTGAACTGTATAAAGTTGAGGCTAATAATGGCATTCAGTGATAATTTTGCATTTTTTAATAGAAATAACTAAATCATTAAAAATGGAACTCTCTCACAATCTTATTCTAGTCAAATCTTTGCATGTCTCAGATTATAATAGAAATAGGTTTAGCATTTTTTTATGTAAACCATTACTAAATATAAGGTTAGTATTTAGAATGTTGTTTGTTTCAATTGAATATGGAAGTTTTATCATAAAACTTGAAGTTTTAGTATAACTAGCATGATAATTATTCAGCAGTCATTTAAAATGAATAATTATAATAAATTTGCTGTGAATAAAACATTTGTCCTACTCACGTGAATATGACTGACTTTGTTCATAATTTTTTCTGCAGTCTATTGTCTGTGCTGGAATGATGATATGGAATTTCGTTAAAGAAAAAAATTTTGTTGGACAAATTCTGGTGTTTGTTTTATTGTACAGCTCCCTCTATAGCACCTATCTGTGGACAGGTAAGATGGCTCATGAATGGAAATTCAGGTCTTCCATCACGAGAAGCTACTTGAAGTCTAGTAATCCAGGACTAACGCATTCTCTCGGGCCATTACACTCACTAGCATAGGCAGTCTGCAAAGCCAATTCCTTTTTCATGGTATAGAGAAATAGTACTCTATTTCTGCCTGGATTCAGGGAGTTTCCAGTCACATGATCTTTTTCCTCAGGATCTTTGGCTCTTGGCCACAGTCAGCACAGCTTCCTTTTGGAAGCATCAAGAGATTAGGTGCTAGAGGCAAGTGGAGAAAGGAGGAAGAGAATGGCAGAGAAGTATGAGGCATGTGAGGTATGTCCCAGAGCTCACTATTGGAGTTCCACTGAACTGAGTGAAAAATCTGGCTCTGCCTTCAGCAGATAGCTTAACTTTTGCAATCTCAGTTTCCTCATCTGTGAGACTGGGTTATCACACCTTACAGTTATTTGAAAACTAAATAAGATACAGGTATTTATGCCTGGTATGCAGTAGACAGCCAACAAGAACTATATTATTAAACAGCAGGGAAAGTGGTTATAGGAGCACAAGAAAATTAAGGAATAAAAGGGTATAGAAATACAAGAGTACCCAGTAAGAAAGACTATTTCTCATTTCAACTGGCTCCAAAAAAGATATTCAAGTATTTTAGCATATTGTCATTTTGAAGTATGGTGTTTAACTTGGATGCGTACATTCTCGTATGTTTGCAAAACATTCTGTGTGGCTGTTTTGTACTCATACCACAAATGTGAACCTATACGATGGCACATAAAAGGAAATTGTAGCGTGGTAGGGCTGGTTATAGCCACTGTTAGGAGGCAGGTGTCAGGAAGTGGCTTCAAGGGACAAGCCTTTGATTTCATGCCTTCAAGATCAAAAGCAGGGCCTATCTAAGTCAATAGCCTTTTGAAGTGAAGCAACAATGTGGTGAGGAATTATAGAATGAAAAATTCAGTACCAACAGGAGAAGGTGTGTGGTTTTTAAAGGCAAACTTCTGTAACCAAACCAACGTGAGTTCGCTCCTTGGTGAGTCACAGATAGAAACTACAGCAGCTGAGTTGTCGCAAAAAGGAAACTTTTATTTGCAGCAAATAAGGAGATCGTAGGGAATAACTTCCAAAGCTGTGGCTCCCCAGGCAAGGGTGAATGGGTTCCTTTTGTCTAGGGTTAGGGTGAATATTTAGATAGGGAAGCCTTGTCATCGTATGTGTCGAGGCGGGCATCAGGTCGCACATACACCTTAAGGAGAGGTGCCTGTACGTGCATTGTATGTTATGTAAATGAGGTTTGTGGTCCTCCTTGGGTGGAGGTTTTAGTGTTAGAACGAGGTAAAGGTAATTGTTGGTCATCCCGGAGGTCACCCCATGGTCCGTCTGCACAGGTGCGAGTCTGGGATTTTGCTCAAACTGGTTTGGGGAGCCTGCGCCACCTGTTGCTTCCTCCGTTGCTTGCGGGATAGTTTCGGTTTGCATCATGCGATGTTACGCCTGTAGGGTCCTTTGCCTGAGTGAAGCTGGAAAGAACTTAAGGGAAAATGTGGGACAAAGGTGTGTGGGTACAAGCAGATGAGGAGTAAAGGTCAGGTCTTGGGATCTAGCTGGTGACACATCTTGCGTAGCATTAAGAGTTATCAGGAGACGTCAAGTAAAAGAGCCTGAAGACTTTTTTTCCCAAATACAGATGGACAACTTGATCTCCAATACTTAGGTTTATTAAGGCTAACTTTATCATGTGAATGGGAGAGCAGCAAATAGATCCGTGTATCAAAAATCCCCAAGTGCCCCTGAAATCCTCCTTAAGCACGCATGCCAAAATCTATCCAGAGACCTTGTTCTGAATTCCTGGACCCCAATGAAGGGATCCCTTTAACCGTGAGATTATTATGCCATAACAGAATTTTAGACCTAAAATGTCATTTTAAATCATCCTGTTCAGCCATTTTCAGTTTCACTCATTTGCATACTATCTTCACAATTTTTGCCGTACCTTTATGCCGTTGTCCTTTTTTTATTTGTCCCTAAGAATTGACTCACCTTTTTTACTTAAATAAATTGAGCCTTATATTAATAAAATCCCAGGTTTCATGTGCTAGTTTTTCACATACATGTGAAAATAAAGACAAAACTACTCAAAAAATTTCACCCTTATACCACCTATAGTCCCTACACTTTGGAAACTCTGGTGTAGTCCTTTGTTTTTCAAATGAGTTCAATGAGGCCCAAAGAGTTTANGTAAGTCCTTTGTTTTTCAAATGAGTTCAATGAGGCCCAAAGAGTTTAACTGATTCAGGCAGGAACTCTCACAGCTTCCACCTGCGCAACCCAAGAGAGATCTAGGGGGCGAGCCTGGGCCTATTTGTGTATCAGTCTTTGCGTAAAGCAAGAATGATGACCTTTAGAACTTTAANAGCAACCCAAGAGAGATCCAGGGGGCGAGCCTGGGCCTATTTGTGTATCAGTCTTTGCGTAAAGCAAGAATGATGACCTTTAGAACTTTAAACAGTGCCCTCACTACCACCACAGCTGGCACACTCTTGTGTACCTTTTTTCCCTGGCACTTTGAAAACCCAGAACTATAGAGTACACAGATGTATTTAGGAAGGAGCAGTGGTATTAAAGTACCTCTTGAACTTGAGGTGTGGGTTCCCTGTAAAGAAAAACAATTCTCAAGAGCCACGGTGTTCATTTGAATTATTCTAGCACAGTGTTACTTAATCTGTACAATCTTAGGTCTGGGTATGAATTCCTTGTATACAACCAATATACAACTTTAAAACCGAAGCAGATTCACAGATGACAGTCCCAGTTACAAACTCAGTAATTCTAATTAGCAACATTCATGACATGACAAAGGATTTTGTTTTGCTAATCTGAATCACAACTTGAAATGTAGAATGGGAACTCATTTTTCTGGTTAGGATTTTTTTTTTTAGCATGGTTTGCCTTTACTTTCATGTGTAGGCTTCTGACGTGGTTCATCTCACTGCTTTTCTCTCTTCAAACTACCACAGAACCTTCACTTGGACCATGTGTTGTGATATTTGGTCTTCACTTGGCTCAAACTTCATGTATAACCGAATGCTAGCTCTGAGATCATGAGACAGTGCTTTGGTTATAAGATAGGCGTCTAGATGATTATCATTAAAAATATACCAAATAGACTTAAAATTTCTCATAGAAATTTCTAGATCCTGCAGAATATGTCTTAAGAACCCTAGGGGTCCCTGGATCTGAGTTTTGGAAATGCTGATAGACCTTGTAGTCCTGCTCTGCCCTCTGCTGGCTATGTGGGTTGGGCAAACCCTTGCTTCCAGATCTATAAAAAGAAGGTGTTAATTTATTTATTTATTATTTTTTTAAAGATTTTATTTATTTATTTGACAGAGAGAGAGACAGCTAGCGAGAGAGGGAACACAAGTAGGGGGAGTGGGAGAGGAAGAAGCAGGCTCATAGCAGAGGAGCCTGATGTGGGGCTCGAACCCATAACGCCGGGATCACGCCCTGAGCCGAAGGCAGACGCTTAACCGCTGTGCCACCCAGGCGCCCCAAGAAGGTGCTAATTTAAAACAGGGATCTCTTCCAACTCTGAAGTTCTAAGATTCTGTAACTATGTAGGATTTATTAAATATNAAGAAGGTGTTAATTTAAAACAGGGATCTCTTCCAACTCTGAAGTTCTAAGATTCTGTAACTATGTAGGATTTATTAAATATGATGTTACTTGTATAAATAATTGGGTTTAGGGTATAAGGAGCACTCAAGAGTTTTAAAACATTTGTTTTTGTATTAAGTTCACATTATGTTTGTATTAAGTTCTGTCATTTAGACTTGGGGCATTTTCCAAAAACTAAATCTGGGCAAGCGTACTTTCTTAGCACCAGCAGAGTGAGGGTGTTTTTATTTTTTTAGACTTGTTCTGTATCCAGTTAAATTTTTTTAAACAAATAGACAGATTCTGAGCACATCAGTCAAGAAAATAAACTGATTTGGGCTTTTGAAAACTTCCTCGAATATAAAACAAGAAGATTTGAGTAAAGAANTATATGAAACAAGAAGATTTGAGTAAAGAAACAATACAGGAGGGAAAACACGAATGATTTTGAGACAGACTTGCTTCAAAATATTGGGGACAGTATTTATTTAGAAAGAGTAAATTCTAGGGCCTAAACCCCAGACTACCATTGAAATAAACCTGGTTAAAGTTCTGTGAGGTCCGATCAACATTGAGAGTAATTACCTACCTTTCAATTTCTATTTCTTGTTCTTAGGCCTTCTGGCAATTTCTTTGTTTCTTTTGAAAAAGAGGGAGAGTGTACAAATTCCTGTTGGAATCATCATAATATCTGGCTGGGGGTAAGTTGATAGTTTTCTGTTTGCTGACATGTTTCCATATACACAGTTATGATTCATCCTCTCGTTCTCTCTCTAAACCTTATTACAGAATTCCTGCTCTCCTTGTTGGTGTTCTTCTGATAACTGGAAAACATAATGGAGATAGCATTGACTCAGCCTTCTTTTATGGAAAGGAGCAGGTAAAAAGAGGTTATTGACAGTTCCGTTCTTGGGAACATCTCTTTTTAGCTTGTTCCTGTGTTTTGCTATACTCACATTAAAAGTTATTATGAAAATCTATCCCAATTTATTGCATATCCCACTGGTGAGCCTGTATCACTTTGCTAAGTCACACCTCAAACTGTGGTAAAGATTTTATAGTTCTACATCCATCTTTAGCTGAGGATTTCCAAAGGCTTCAAACTTTATTGGGTCTTCTTAAACCCATTTATGAATTATGTTTCCTCTACTGGAGGAAAGAGTGATTAATTTAAAGCTATTTAGTAAGTTAGCGGTAATAATAAAAGCCATGTTCTTGACTTTCAATTCTATTGTAAATATAAATTTCAGAACAATAAGTATATAGGGGGATAATGTGCCTGAGAAGGTACAGCGTATCTGCTGATCAGAATTCTCTAGGGGTAGGACCCAAGGATGTGTGTTTTAAAAAAAAAACAACAAAAACCGTCAAAAGATTTTGATTTCTTACCCTCTTTTTTCTGCTTTGTAATTTTGAATATTATTGGGCTGTTGTGAGAAGAAATAAGATTATATGTATAAAAGACTTTGACTAGTGCTGGCATATGTTAGTACTCAATTAGTATTAGCCAGAATTATTTATGTTTCGTATTATTACCATAACAGAGTCTCCAGTTGAAGTACGCTTGAATTATGTATTAAAGCAAGCAAAAACAGAAATAAAAAGGTCTGTAAGCAGTCATTTAGCTTACTTACAGAGGAAACCGGTGACACTGATGGACAGTGAAAGAAGCATCTAGAAATCTTTTGATTCCAAGCAAATTTTCATTTCTCTTCAAGTAACTTACATCCCTTTCATATTCGCATCCTTTTTTGAGAATGGCTGTTCCAGAGCATTTATAGTTGTGGAGATATTGCATTTCCCACCAAATGAAAGTTCCCTTAAGCTATTCTGTAAGACGATCAAGCTGGGATTGGGAAAAGTGGCCTAATGTCTCTCTGCAATGTTGGCAGATGATCGTCACAGCAGTCACCCTGTTCTGCAGCATTGTGATAGCCGGCATATCACTCATGTGTATGAACCGCACCACCCAAGCAGGACGCTATGAGGGTTTCGACCAGTCTCAGAACCACAAAGCAGCAGAGCCTGGGAACGCCGCTTTTGAGGAGAGTCCAGTGCCAGCAAATGAACCGGAACCTTTTACAAGTTCTATCCCAGAAACAAGTATGATCCTGACATGTAAAGAAACTCCTACATGCCCATATGGCACGTGTCCTAAATGTTTTGCTTCAGGGACCTTTCTTGAACTATATCTTGAGTATCACATGTATTTGTCAAATGAGGGACTTGAATAATAGTCAATAATAGAAAGAGCTTGCAAGTTCTTCACTAGAGTCCCATTTATAAATCTTTTGTGAGGATAATCTTCTGTTAAATCCTAAAACTTCTGTGGACCTGAGAGTTTAGGAAAAAGTAACAACTGAAGGAAGTCCCTTTCTAGGAAACTAAGCACTTAAAACACTTGTTAATCTGACGATATTGTATCAGGAAAGCACCATCAATAAAATGAACTCAAGAAGGCCTGGTTAAGCAGAGTTAACAATAGTCAGGAGGAGCAGACTGTAGTCTACAGGCCAAGTCTGATCCACCACCTGGTCTTATGTGGCCCAAGAGCTAAGAATAATTTTACAATTTTAAAGGGTTGAAGAAAAATTTCTAAAACTTTCTAAAATTTCTAAAACTTGGAAGTTAGATGAACTTTAAATTGCCATGGTCATAATGTTTTATTCCAACACACCTGTGCTCATTCATTTATGTATTGTCCCTGGGCTGCTTTCATGCTATGTTGATAGAGTTCAGTCATTCCCCAGAGACCCAGAGGCCTGCAAGGCCCCAAATGTTTATCATTTGGTCCTTTACAGAAAATGTTTGCCAATCCTATAAGTGAAAATATGTTCCTAACTAGTAACTTCGTATTAAGTGTTAACAACTGTTGTGAGATTTGCTTCAATTTGTGAAAGGAGCTCAGCAATGGAGTATGCATTTTGGATTCACTGGTGCATGTGGAGATTTCATAGACATAAAACACTGACAGGGAGTGTAAGTGCTGGTACCTATTTTGTTCAGAGACTTTGTGGCATAGGGGGATGACTAATCTCAAAACTATTAATTGTAAATGTCAATAAGTGAATGATAAAAAAAGAGAAAGATCTAAAAAATTTAACTATCTTTTTCATAAAAAGAGGAAAATCCCACAAATCTTACCATTTTATATTGCCCCCTCCTCCCCCCTGCCACCCTTCCTCCATGCCAAACTGAAAGTAGAGAGGACAGTGGCTAAAAACAGGGGCCGGAGCCAGACTGCCTGGGTTCAAATCTTGACTCCACAGTTTACTGCTCTTTGATCTTGGGCAAGTTCCCTGTGCCTCAGTTTCCATATCTGATGCTGATAATCCTTACTTCATAGGACTATAGGGTCCTACCACATAGGACAGTAGTTTGCCACCTCCTGACTTATACCTGCCTTGGTCAGGACTCCTTTAGTTCATATTATTAATGGTGCTCGCTCATTTTTTTGTTAGATCCTTTGTGACTTCAGCATCAGAACTTCATTCTTTTGAGCCCTCTTGACCATTTCCCTTTTAAAATGGAGGGTCAGGGATTCTATTTATGATGTTTTCACTCAAATTTTAAAAGTTTCTTTCCCTAAGTCTAGAATACTTTTCTGATGCTGCCCCGCACCCTCTCCTTCCTCACTTCCTTTGTGGACACCTACAGTGATCCAATAAGGATCCCGCGGACTACCGCTCTAGGTGGCTCTCTGTGTCTTCTTTCCCCATGAGTGTTTCAGAACTGGCTACAGAAGGCCTGACAGTGTGTGTGGGGAAGACAAAGCAAAGTGTCTTAAGCCCAGAGCCTTTTGCTGCCACCATTACCTGTATTTTATTTTTAAAGATTTAGTTATCTCTTTTGAGCAAGAGAGTACGAGACAGCAAGTGCATGGTGGGGGTGGACAGAGGAGAAGAATCTCAAGCAGAGTCCCTGCTGAGCATAGAGCCTTACGTGGGGCTCGATTCCACGACCCTGGGATCATGACCTGACTGAGCAGACACTTAACTGACTGAGCCACCCAGGAGCCCCTCTATCTGTATTTTAAAAGTACCAAATAAAGTGCACCATAGATGTTCTTTAAGCTCAGTCATCATCACCTCCAGCAGGAAAACTAGCTTGTCCTGTATAAAGGGCCAGAGGACAGCTATCACTTGGTTCCATAGGAAATCTTCCTCAGTGTTTCTATTTCCCTTTCCTCGTATCTCACTGTTTTATAATTGCCGTTAAACCTATCTGTATAACCCACTAGACTGACTGTAAGTGCGATGACTGATTTGCCCAACATTATAGCCTTGGCACTGTATCAGTCTTACTGTAAGTATTTAGTAATATTTGTTAATGGCTGGGTAGATGCATGGCTGGATAAGTTACACCATGATTTTCTTTTCTTTTCTTTTTTAATATTTTATTTATTTATTTGAGAGAGAGAGAGAGCACAAGCCAGGGGCAGGGTGGTGGAGAGGCAGAGGAAGAGGGAGAAGCAGGCTCCCCACTGAGCAGGGAGCCTGACAGGGGGCTCGATCCCAGGACCCTGGGATCACGACCTGAGCTGAAGGCAGACGCTTAACCGGCTGAGCCACCCAGGCGCCCCTACACCATGATTTTCTGAAGCTACCCTACAAATTGCTATGGCCAAGTACTTGTTTATTTGCCTATTGACCCATGTTCCTAGAGGAAAATCTGTGTGGTTTTTCTCCTTCCGCAAATCCTGCTCTCTTCTGCTTTGCTAGTAATATTAACATATAACACATTTGATGTCCAGCCTGACCTCCCCAAATCTCAGTTATCCAAAATAGTTCACTTACCTCTACCCCTTGCTACGTGTTTGTCAGAGACCCATGATTTGCACATGTTGTTAAGTGTGGAATTATGACTAAAAGGGAAATAAACCTATTTTAATATGACATCAAAATTTTAGTTAAAAAGAAAAGGCTAATAGGCTAGTTATATCCTTCTTATGTTAGAAGATAAAAACTGCCATAGCACTTCTCGTGGTGGCTGTAATCACGTGTGAGTACCCGCGTGCGTGCACTATATGTATGTCATTGGAATGGGCTGGCTTTATATCTGTTTTCTGAACAATTTCATCTTAGCTGACTTAAGCCTTCAAGATTCTGAAGATAGGAGGGCTGGGCCAGATGATCTCTGCGTTTTCTTTTCTATTATTCTGTGGTTCTATTTTAACTTTGAGATGGTATCATTCTCTTTAATTTAGAAAGACACTTGTAATAGCTTATTATAGATAGTAGTTTTTATACTTTGAAATCTTTTCCTGTTAAGAACACTGCTGAAGAATTAAATTATATTATCAATGAAAATTTCACCCTAGACATTATTCCTTTTTCTAGCATATTAAATTTTAATACGGTTTATCACTGAAGTTATTATTTTATTAGAATCCATGTCAAAAGGAAAGAAAAAGAATCCATGTCAAGGAGCACGATGGCTTGTATCTGTGCGGAGTGTTTCAAGGACACCGCACGCATCCTCTGACTATGTCGAGGAGAAATTACGGTTCTGTAGCAGACGTCTCCGTACAACGTCCGTATTCCAAGCTACCTATAAAGCAGCAAGAGATTTGCAGCAGTATATGTTTGAAAAGACAAAAGAATAGAATTGTTTTGACTGCATTTTCTAGACTAGTGGGAAACACGTTCTTGAAAGAAGCAAGTCTTGAGCTGAACATAAAGGAGGAGAGGATGTCAGAGAATTAACAAGAGTGGGAATTGCACGTGTCTAAATAGGTCTGCAGACCCGAACAGGCATGGGGTTTGTGGAGGACACTAAAGAATTGTCCAGAAAGAAGCGAAAGGCCTTGTTGGATAGTGGGGGTGGTTGGATAGGGAAAGAGGAGCCAACTCCTCAGGAGCTTTCAAATTCAGGCCAAGGAGTTTCAATTAACTACAGTATACAATAGAGCATTAGTGCATGTTTTTAAGGAGTGATGAAATAAAAGCTGTATTTGAAGAAACTGTTCAAATTCTTAGTTCTCGAAGCACAGTGGTAACTAATAAAAACAGCATGGATTAATACACTCTTCCTTGTCAGGCAATGAGCAAGCAATATATAAAGGAGGCAGTCCTTTGTCTGCCACTCTTTAAATACTAACCTCTGTATAAGCACATGTAAATTCTTCTTGATAGACATCATGTGAACACATTTCCATTGTGGCTGCATGGGAAATTTGTGTGTGTCTCTGAGTGGGTGGGTTGTCTGGTTTGGTATGGCATCTCTTGAAGTTGCCCATGTCTGTTGTGGTTGGGCCTTATTCTCCTATGTTATTTTATCTATATAGGTTGCTGCTCCTGCTCCATGGGAAATGGTGGCTCCCGCTGCCCGTCCACCGAGCCAGTAGCAAACCCAAGCGCCAGCGGGCTTGTGACTCCTTCGTTTGAGAAAAGTAAGTGCCTCCAGGCTATGAGGATGGGCCTAAGATACAGAAGATTCCTCTCCTTGCACCTTAAAAGATTTCGGCTTAGGATTTCATAGAAGCTACACTGCTTATGTATTCTCAAATAAGCTGGGGAAAAGTGCTAATAGGATAATAATTGTGTATAGATAGAATACTCATTTAAAAAAATTAAGTTTGGGGAACCTGGGTGGCTCAGTCGGTTATGTGTCCAACTCTGGATCTCAGCTCTGGTCTTGGTGTCAGGGTCGTGAGTTCAGACCCTGCTTTGGGCTCCACATTAGACACAGAGCCTACTTAAAATAATAATAAGAAAAAATAAGTTCTTATAATATAGTAATTGGTATTATTATATACACATTTTCCAGTAAATTTAACCCATGTGATAATTCCAAGAAGTTTACCCCAAGCACCATTTTTTTTTTTTTGGACTTTTTTCTTATTTTAGCAGCTGAGACTTTTCCCCCACTCATTTTCTTTGGGGCCAGGACCAACTAGTGCTTAATTATATTTTGAATCTATATACTTTAAATATACCCTTTCTTATAAAATAAATATTCTTGAGAGTGATAACCTTTGACATACAGAGTAAGAGACTGAATTACATTCGTGGTCTGAATTTCAGGTTATTTGTTTGTTTATTTGAGTTAAAATTGGTTTGTAACATAATATTAGTATAAGGTATACAACATAATAGTTCAATATTTGTTTACATTACACATTGATCACCACAATAAGTGTAGTTACCATCCATGATCCTACAATTGACCCCCTTCGCTCTTTTCACCCCCAACCCCCTTCCCCTCTGCTAACCACCAGTCTGTTTTCAACCTTGCCCTTGGTTGTCTCTAGACCCTTTGTGATGGTCTAGCCTGTTTTATTTTTCACAGTCCCAGTTGTTGAGGGTGTGCTAGGACCTGTCCAAAGGGAGGGACCTAAATTAAGGCTGATTGGAAGCCAGATTCTCAGGCAACAGCTCTTAAAGTATGCAAATATATACAATCCTATGGGACCACAATTATAGACCCTGCTGATCTCTAGACCAGGAGATCTGAAGGTATCCCCTGGTGACAGTTACCAAGAATCAGGGCTTCAGTCAGGTATAAAAGAGCCTTTCTGGGAGATACCAGTGAGCTGTGGCAAGGCCAAGGTGGGGGGTGGTGTGCACAGATGGTGTCTCGCTGCCTGTATCCTCTGAGAATGCTTCTGTAGCCTTAGATGTGTGGCTTTAACCTGAAGCTCGTCCCTCAGGTTAAAGCTCCTGGACCCTCAGATGGGTCTTTTTATGTGCACTCTGGGGGCGTATTTCAATGTGCTGTCTGTGTATTGCCCAGGATATGGTATCCTGTCCAGAACTATCTTTCCAATTGTTACAGACCCATGGAGCCCAGAAGCACAAGCCTCCCCAGCCGCCAGAGCCAGGCAGTTGAGTGGCCTCTGTGCAGACTGAGTTCACCCACCAGCTTTAGCAAAGCTGTGCGATAGTGTTGGGTGTGGGACACGCCTGTGCCAGGAAAGAGCATCCGGGGCGGGGCACATCTGCAATTTTAGCAGGGCTGGAGCAGAGCATGCTGGGAGGGACGTGTCTTGGATTTAGCCGTGTTATGTTTGCACGCACCTGCCTGCCTTAGCAAGGTAGAGGAAGAGTGCAAAAATTGGCACTCTCCAGCAGCTCCGTCCGCAAAGAAAATTCCAGTGAATCTTTAAGATTAGCAGTTGAGTCTCCTTCACATGTAATCCAGTCACCTCTCAAACTGCTGCCTTCGTGCTGAGTCCCCAGCCGGGTGAGTCCATGCATGAGCCCCTCACAAGTTGTATCTCAGATCCCCACAACCCTCGGGCCCCCTGCACATAAGCCCCATGTTTGGGGCCTCATCTGTCTGGTGCAGGTCCCAAGGGCTGGGTGCCTGATGTGGAGCACAAACCCCTCACTCGTCAGGGAGCGCTGAGCCTGCGAGGTCCTTCCCTGTTGTGAGTCACTGTGTCCAGGGTGAGCTTTTTGGTAAGACTGCATTTCTGCCTTTCCAACCTGGCTCAGTGTTGCCATTTTTCCCTTTTTGTGGAGGAAGCTGTTCAGCTAGTTTTTGTTCTGTTTAGGTGGGAGTTATTCAATATAGAGTGGTGGATCTGGTGTGTCTGTGGGAGATGAGTTCAGGGTCTTCCTGTGCCACCATCTTGGACCATCCCCATGCGCATGCACAATGGAATTCAAAGTATTTGCAACAACTGAACACACTTACGTAAAATTGCAGTGCACTTTCAGTTGATTATGCTTATTTATAATTAAGTTAGAAAGGGAAACCCCCAAAAGCCCTCTTCATGATGAAACCTATGTCAACTGTATTGTTGCCAAAGATTTCACTTTTATATAAGAAATGTGAAGATTATAAATAATGATGTATGCAAATCACTTAGCAGAGTGTGTGGAATACATAGTAAATATTTGCTCATTAAACATACTTGCAGTAGTAGTGGTTGTTAGTCAGGGTTTATATTTAGCTGCTATCTGCTGGCTAGCAGTGAATCCTAAATAGTGAAACTCACATGTCTATAGAAAGAAGTGAAAATATATCAGATGTTGGGCCTTCACTGACTTTCTGCTAGGAAAACCCATTTGGCATTCAGTTAAACTGTCTTTCCGTTTTCGTATGCCACTTTCCTAAACTAATGTTTCTTTACTTTACATCGTAATTCCCAAGTCTTTCCTCCTTGTTTTCTCCCTATGCAATATACCTAATAGTAAAGTCTGTCAACAAATTCAGTGTGTAATTTAACATTTTTTTGTCTCTGAAAACTATGCTTTTCTTATCTGCCACTTTCTTCATGGATAATGCTTATTCCTGAAAACTCTTTTATATAGGAACTTCTTACATTTTCTGATCCTATTTTGCAAAGTAATATAGAAAGAAAGCCATCATATATGGATTTCATCTACTCATATAATTTAGTATCATTCCTTAAGCCTGAAATAAAGGCTAAAGGAAATCAAACCATGAACAAATGAGAATTTTTAGAGTTTAGCAGTATAATTAATTCCTTATCCTCAAAACACTGGCACAGCACAAAGGCAAAATCAATGTTGCAATGTGTAAGAAAGGCGAAAGAAAGATAATAAAATTTATTTTTATCCATTTTTGTAGTATCTGTACACTATTTTAAGACCAGGTTTATTATATATATTGATAGAATTTTTCTACACCAAGATATACATAAATAATTTTTATTAAAGTAGGCTCATACTAGAGAGACAGTTTCGCAGCCTGCTTTCTTTTTCACATAGCAACACTGTGTGCTTCCCCGTGCCATTAACCAAAATGTTGGACCATGTTTAATGACTGTGTATGTCCTTTTCTGGAAAGGGGCTCTAGGAAATACAAATTTTTGTGGTTACCTTGAGGGTTAAAAGCTATAAAATTGTGGTTTTTATCTTTGACTTCTTAAAATCAAACTGTATGTTGTACTAGACATCCATTTTGTAAAAAATGTTTTGCCCTGCTTTTGAGGCCAAGGACATAGTGGAACTGAGGCAGGAGAACACAGATTTCTTGGGAAGGCCCCTCCCCTCGAGTCTAGGCCGGAGAAGAGTCATACCTGTGATCTGGACTTGGTTCTGTGTGTCAACAGAATGGTGTATAACAGTTTTGATTTCTTAATGGTCTTTTCTAAGGCCGATGTTATGAAAGGCAAGGGGGAGTGTTAAATTTATGTTACAGTGAACCAAACTAGGATATCCATGACCAATATGTAATTTGTTACAGATGAAACATGAGCTGTTAATTTCACTTTAAAAAAAGAAATTAAGATATATATATATTTATAATACATAGCTAATGGCTATAATAACAGCTAATGGCATTGAGGGAAGTACCCATGTTGCTAAGTAAAAAAAAAAAAAATGCAGGCTGTCAAACTGTGCCTTTATATGATCCTACTTTAATAAAAAGTATTTGTGTGCTCTTGCTGTAGAAAAATTCTATAGAGGGGACGCCTGGGTGACTCAGTTGGTTAAGCGTCTGCCTTCGGCTCAGGTCATGATCCCAGGGTCCTGGGATGGAGCCCGACATTGGACTCCCTGCTCAGCGGGGAGCCTGCTTCTCCCTCTCCCTCTGTTGCTGCTGCTCTCTCTCTCTGTCAGATAAATAAATAAAATCTTTTTAAAAAAAAGAAGAAAAATTCTCTAAGTAGATACAGTAAACCTGGTCTTAAAATATATAGATGTTACACTGTTGAGTAGTGTAGACAGCAACTATGGCACCCTACTGATTATTTCAGATGAAAACACTTGACAAGTAGAGCTCTCCTGAGACCACAGGAAGGAAGCTTCCTCAAATTTCGTCTAAAATAATATACTGATTCTGAGCTGAATGTGCATATGTGCTGGTTTGCTCGAAAGTCATTATGAATTTAAAATGCATTCAAATAAAAAGCTCTGATTACAAATTGTTGTACTTACTGTCTTATAGATGATCATTGTGTGAGTCGCTGTAACTCCCAGAGCTGCATGTTAGTCCAGGAAGAAGAGCAGTATCTGCAGAGTGGAGACCAGCAACTGACTCGACATGTGTTGCTGTGTTTACTTCTCATTATTGGCCTGTTTGCTGTAAATGTTTCTTCTGATTTTTGTTTTGGGGCCATTTCTTTAAATGTTTGGCAAAGATTTTTATTCACGCATCTGGGGGAATGTTAGTTGCTGCTTCTGGGTTGGGGGGGTGGCAAGGAGGCCGATCTGAATCCTGATCTCGAGCTGTTTTGGGGAGCAAGGGGAATGAAGAATTCACAGCACCCTGTTGCCTAAATGCCCCAATAGCCTATTTTGTTTAGAGTCTTTTACTCTATTCTCTGAACGTAGAACTTGGTAAAACCAGGTATCTCCACACTGTGTACAGGGCCACTTATTCTGACGCATTCCTTCCAAGACTGACCTCAGTGGATAAATGCCCACATGGTCTCGCAGGAGACATTCCTCAGATAAATAAGCTTTTAAACAGAATTTTTCATTATGAAAATAACACAACCACTTCATACAATAGATAGTTATAAGATTACTACCTTCTATTTTTAGTACATTTTTCATGGTTCTCATGGTCATACAGATTTATACCGTTTTGTCACCTGTGTCAACCATTTTCATGTTGCTACATAGTTGTTCCTGTTACTTTAAATGGCTCCCCAATGAACCACAGAAGATATTCGTTATAATTTACTCAACTACTTTCTTGTGGATGATGATTCCTAGTTCTTCAAAATGCTTAAATAAACATCTCCACACAATATTTCCGTATGATAGACTCTCAAAGCTGGGAAATCTGGATCAAAGAGTATAAACATTTCGGTGCCTTTGGATGCATTCTATCAAATTGTTTTCTGAAGGAGTAGCATAGATTTGTAAAAGTACTCTCACCAGCACTGAATGTTGTAAATTTAAAATTTGATAATTTTATAAGTGAAATACAGCACCTTATTTTTTCAATGCATTTCTCTGATTACTAGGGGTTTTTAGAATTAGTTTTATGTCCTCTTTTATGAATTATCAGTTATTATTATATAATTCTTTGAGATGGTTCAAGTGTAACTTGCCTAGAGATGGGAGATGGACCATATAATGTATGAAGAAACCTTTTTACATGGGGATGCTCGTTACATAGAGTGCTATCAGCCAGCACCATTTTAACTGCTGTTTAAGAACAAAAAATCAAAAAGTAAGAAATGCTGCCAAGAACTGCTGCTTAGCGATGTGATTGTTTTCATTGTGTAGAACTAATGTTAAAATCAGTCCTGTCTTAGGCTAGTCGGCAGTCCTGATGTATTATGTAAGCTTCTGTATTATGGCATGTGTCTTCTTGCTTCAAGTCTGATCAAATTAGAGGCTGTTTGAATGACATCTGTCAAGAGGAGAGGTTGAAACCTCTTGTTCAAAAGACAAAAAGCCTCTATATTCTCTCGGTGTTTTTCCTTTTAGTCTTTCTCTGCCTAATTATTAAGCAGATAAGTTATTTTACTATGTTCTGGATAGAAAGAAATGATTAGCTAGCTTCATTTTAAAATACTATTTGCACCTTCCTTTACAGAATCTTTCCAGTTGTTTATGGTGGCTATTCAACCAAGAACCTGGAAGACTCTACGTTGAGTTACAGTTTTTCTGTGCTGTGTTTAACTTTGGCCAGGTATTTATTTCCTGAGAACTTGGAGGGCTTTTTTGTTTTCCTGGATGGGCTGTTTGGGGGGTAGTGGTGCGGATGTTGTTGTTTTCTTTTAATTCAAAAGGGTTTAGTTGTTTTGCCAGCTGCTGGTGCGCGTGACAGCTGACAGCTGCTGCCCGTCTCCATGTTGGTTCAAGTCATCAGAATGCACACGGAGTGTTTCAATCAGAAACACCAAATCGTTTTTTGCTTTGGTTTTAAAATAAAGAATGATAATTTAAGAAGGGACAAGATGTTCCAGCTTCTTTTTAAACTTTGTGATGGTCTTAATAAGTCACTTTGGGAAAAAGACTTACCTTCTCTGAGCCTTTAGTTTAGTCACTTAAATGGATGAACATTGTTTCATTTACATTTCGATGTTTCTTGAAAAATAGGTACTTAAATCTTCAGAAAATCATGTGGTAGACAAATAAATTTTGGCCAGGGATAGTTACCATTTCTTGAGGACCTACTTCTATATGCCAACCACTATTAAGCATTTACATTAGTCATCTTACTTAAACATCACAAGAATACTTACAAAGTAGACATTATCATTCCCAGTTTACAAATTAGAAACTAAAATCCCATGAAGAACTAATATAATAGGTGCTATTGTTTTTATGTCACTATTAAAATGGATATTTAAAGGTAAGTGATGTTTTATGTATTGGGAAGATATTTTTATGTGTTCAAAATGTGGTTCTGTTTTCAATCCCTTACATTTTAATTAGAGATAATTAGTCCCCAGAGTAAGTATCAGGTTGAAAAAAATACTGTGTTTGAAATCACTGGTTTTAATAATCGACTGAGTCAGTTAACATTTATCAGTAAAGACTCTTGCACTTTTTACCCTAACATTAATTTCTTGAAATATTTCCAGTTTGTCTTGCCATTGTTGTGGGAGCAAAATGACTCTGACCAGATAGATAAGTGCCGCAGTCAGTATATTACAGATAGACTTGAGTATCCCAAGCTCCTTGATGCCCACCTTACTTTGTGATTCTGTGTAAGACCTGATTTTGTACTCAAGACCTATAAAATACTAGGTTGAAAACTCATAGTCTCACTCAACATTTTGTGTTCAGGAAAGCCATTCCAGGCTGAGTCACCCCAAGACTGGGACTGAGAAGGCTTCACAAAGAAGCTAATGCCAGGAATGTTGCATTTGAAATGATGCCCTCACAGCTAATGGCCCAAGTGTTTCAAAGGAGAGAAAGAGATCTACAACCCCCCCCCACACCACCACCACCACCACATCCTGTATAGGTGTTACAGTAAGATCATTCCTTTTTGGTTGTTTATAGTTTGGGGGTGAAGAAAGGTAGATCCTTCGTACATTCTCCATCCCACCTCCCACCAACCTGCACTTAGATCCTTATCCCACTGTGCCTGACAAATGGCAGTTCCCAGCCTTCTGCCCCCCCAGCAGTCCCCATTGTCCTGATGTGTGGCTGACTTCTGGTGCCAGTTTGCTTCATCACCTCCAAATCCTTCAAAGCCTTTCTGTTAAGCACATAGCCAACTTCATTTCACATAAAGTTTGTTCAGTTACTTCATTATAACAAGATACTATATAATTCTATAATTTCTGAAGTGTTAACAGAAAAATAATAAATACCTAAGCACAATAGGAGATAATTTATTTCTTTTTTAAAAAGACGGAAAAAAGACATAAAGCTCTTAAATATTTTCATTTTTCTTCAGTAAGCTAATATGCAGTTATGGTTGCTCAGTACTGGCTTAAACCAGTTATCCAACATAACTAGTAGGATAGATGACTGGAAAGAGGCAGCCAAGTATCATACTTGCCTCCAGGCATTACACTTTAGAGGGCTGCCTTGTGTTCCACTTCAATATTGCTCTAATCACTATGGGTTTGCTTCCCTCAGCACTAAATATGGTGGCTTCCATGACTTCCCAGTCTTAACATTCTAGTGTTGAATTCATAACTATAACTTTTCTTCTTCCCTAGGGATTTATTTCCTTTGGCATCTTTGGATTGGACAAACATTTAATCATCCTGCCTTTCAAAAGAAGGTAAATTTAGTTTTGAAATAATCTATATCTGTAAAGGTAATGACAAGGCCATTCTATTAAGATACTGATATTTTTAAATCTTTAGTAACTGCTCGAAGACCACAGAAAGGGTAAATTAAACACTTCAGAAAAGTTATATGTTGATTCACATATTTGTTGTAAATAACTGCAGAGAAAATATTGGAAGAACTCTTGTTGATCCAACGTTGTCATTTGCATTTCAACAAGAACTGATGGATGCGAACTTCTACCTATGCCATTAACTACATAAAATAAAATGAAACTTGAAAGTGTATTTAGAAATGGAAATAGTAGATGGTGTGCCCCCAGAGGTCTATATTTGAAAATGTAGATTCTCCTTTGACAATAGGATTTCTCTTTCTATCAAACTGACAATTTATAGAAAACTCAAGTTCTCTTCTTTCTGAATTTTTGTTTTTTATTTGCTTGGTGGAAAGTTTCTTTGGATTCAGATTGGTAATTTCTTTATAATAATGAAGTGGGAATTCTCCAACTTGGGAGTGGCAGGAAAAGGGAGCACAAATCTTTGTATATCCTCATTTGTTTTCAAAGTCAAAATTAGTAGAAATTAGAAGTACTAATGGAATTTATCCAACCAACTACATAAAAAAATGCCCAGTATATGGTCACTCTTCTTTCTTCTCCTTCTTCTTTTTTGTCATTATTAACATCATCACATTATTAAGATGTAGTTGCTAGGGTCATAATCATTTCATTAAGGAGAAAAAGCATAATAGGAAAGTCATTGAACTTAGTTATCAGCTTCATAATGTTGATTAGATAAAATAGTCAACAGATCCACTGTCTGAGGGGACAGAAACAGAATTACGCTGTATTCCAGATCCCAGTATTTGTCTCCGTGGTACTGAAATTGGAAAATGATTAAATAAAATACTTGATCTCTGTAAGTTGTTTTTGCAACCTGAAACACTAGAATGTAGAACAAGAAAAGAACTTCATTTATTGGCAGAAACTGAAATGGATCAAATATGTCAGGAGGGTTTATAAAATATTCAAGTCTCAAGTCTCCCACCCATCTCACCTCACCTCCACCCCACCTGCTTGGACCAGGAAACCAAGCACAGGTTATGTCTTTGCTTCAGAGACAAACAATATCTGGATGTTGTAGATGATAGCTTTGGAAGAGCCATGTTGATGGGATGATAAGCAAGAAGGGGTTTTCTCTCAGTGCTTTCCTTTCCTTAAAAGTGGCCCCCATAAATTTTGGTTTTTAGACTTGAATTCCTATGGAATAATAAAGAGACAGCAGAAAACAGGGGTTCTCCTGTTCCTGAGGAAATAAAAATGACCTGTCAACAATTTATCCATTATCACCGTGACCTCTGTATCCGAAACATTGTCAAAGAAAGAAGGTAAGTACAAATTCCAGATAATTATATTTTGGATGATTAATTTTGGTTTGTAACAGGCTAAGTAATGTGGTCGTAACTAACTACATGATTGTTATTTTCAATAGCGCATTTACATGTAAAAGTTAAAATAGCTATGGGTCAGTTTATAGTTTAAGAAACCGCGTATATAAGATTTTTACACCTTTAAATGTTATATAACTGCCTATTTCTATATAAAGTGTGAAAAATAATTTAGAATGAACCACAATATAATAAAATATTAACACTCACTTCATGTTGGCCATTAGTGTCTCTCACAAAACTATGAGACACACTGGATTTAGAAGTGGCTTTCTATTCTCCATCTCCTAGTGGTATGTTATTTCATATTATTAATGACATTGGCAAGAAAATAAATGAAATTTGTCTTTTAATTATTCTGCTGCTTATTTTTCCCTTCAAGTGCTAATCTTCAGTCTATGACATCATATTTATTCTTCTAATCCTCAAGGTATAGAGCATGCAGCAGGAAATGAATGTTACAGTGCCATGATTTTGAGTTGTCATAAAAGAGAAAAAAAAACACAACATAAAAAACTAAATACTTTTATGTCTATAACTGCGTATTTGAAAATTTATGAAGATTACCATTCAGAATGATATATTTACACATATTATGCCAGTATATTTTATTATAACCAAAAGGTAGCCTGGTACAGCTAGTGGGAAGGGGCCTCACTGGTTGGGTACCAATACCAGAGGCCAGCTCCTGAGTCTGCCACTTACTAGCTATGTGTCATCAGGCCAGGTCAATTCTCTAAACCTTTGTTTTCCTCTTCTTTAAAGTTAGATAACATGTCTTTGAATTGGATAGCAAAATCTATATGATGGTCCTTGCTTGGTTTCTGGAAATGGCAAAATATGAAGAAAAGTTAGTTTCTTCCTCTTAAAGAGCCAAACAGAATTATTTAGAAGTTCCATCTGTGGATAGTTCCAACAATTTACAATTATTTTTTTAAAATGAAGGGAGGGCAGTGCACTGAAGAAAGGCCCACTGTGCTTGGCTGCTCCCAAAAGCGCGGCTGTGGCTTCTGGCTGGCGGCGCTGCTGCTCTGGGCCCTGTCCGGCACATTCTCTGCTGCTCTGTACGGTTCCACATGCGGTGACGGGAGCTGCCCAGTCAGACATCAGGAAGCAAATATGATTCAGTTGGTGTCTGGGATTATAAGGTGTTGGTCTGTAAGTTAAAAATCGACAAGCAGGGGGGCGCCTGGGTGGCACAGCGGTTAAGCGTCTGCCTTCAGCTCAGGGCATGATCCCGGCATTCTGAGATCGAGCCCCACATCAGGCTCTTCTGCTATAAGCCTGCTTCTTGCTCTCCCACTCCCCCTGCTTGTGTTCCCTCTCTAGCTGGCTGTCTCTATCTCTGTCAAATTAAAAAAAAAAAATCTTTAAAATTAAAAAAAAAATCGACAAGCAGGGAGAAGGATCATTCATAGGTTATACTATTCAGGCTTTTGTTCAAAGTGATGTTTGTAGTTACAAAGCATAAATGAAGATATCTTATTACTAAGCAAAATACTGATGCTAAAATATTTTGATTTGTGTATTTGAGAAAATTTTTCATGTATATTAACCTCTTTGCTAATTTTTATATGAAACGCTATATTCATTGGTGGTTAAGTGTTCTAAAATTTTTGTCACCTATTTCTCATTTCATCAGTTCTCATCCGCTGTTTCCTGCTGTCAAGCACTTTGGGTTTTACAGCTTGACTAATGCTTGTGGACAGATTCATGTTGTCTCTTACATATTTGTATGAAAATGTACAGAATTCACTTAATTGGTTCTTTTACATTTCTCTTCGCCTTATTTATTTGTTCATAAGTGAGGTACCCCACAGTTGCATTAGGAAGACAAATTTTAAATAATCAAGAAATAGATTCATCATCAAAGTACATTGTAAAGACCTTACATTTGTAGCAAGACAGATCACACTTATTCTTTCCTTACTTCCTAATGCAAATTCTTGACAAATATATCAGTAAGATTGTCTTGCTGCTGAAGGCAAGAAGAAAGACTATTTGTGGACACTGTGATAAACAGAAAATAATGACCTTTGATTTGAGTAGTTTAGTAAGAATAGTCACTTCTTAAGAGCTTGTAAAAAATATTATTTAATGTTGCTGAGACAATTAAATTACTTACTATACCTAAGAGTATAACTTATAAAATAAACAATATTCAGCTGTCTACAGAATGGATCTGATCATAAAAGGCCAGCTACTATAAAAAGAATGCTACTTTGAAGATGCATTGACATTATTTTTTTTACATGTTTCTGTTTTCACAAGCATTATTGGCATAGTTTATTTTTTTGTGGTGGATCTTTCTACGGTCAGGTGAGTTAACAGATCCTTTATATTCAGAATAGTTTCATTCTTGCCACCCTTTTAATTATCATGCTGTGTTTCCCTGTCTCCTGTTTTTCCTCGCTTGTCCTCCATCATGCAGTGCTGATACCAGGTTTACAGAACATGTGGGTGAATCATTCCTTTGACATACAGGTGTGGTGCAAAGACGTCTGCCGGAACCTTCTGTGGCTGTGACCTGGTGAACTGGCTCATTGAAGTCGGCCTTGCCTCCGACCGCGGTGAAGCTGTGATATATGGAGATAGACTGGTGCAAGGGGGAGTCATCCAACATATTACTAACGAGTATGAATTTCGGGATGAGTACTTGTTTTACAGATTTCTTCAAAAAAGTCCTGAACAGAGTCCTCCTGCTATTAATGCAAACACTCCCCCACAGGAAAGATATAAAGAGATTGAGCATTCATCCCCATCCCCTAAGACCTAAATTATGAAGGAGACAACCCTGGGCCATATTCTAGCCCCAGATCTGTTTCTTATTAGCTGTGTGACCTTAGGCAAATCACAACCTTTCTGAGCCTCAGTTGCCTCTTCTGTAAAATTTGGTGAGATGTGTTTCCACCCCATGCGAACATTTTGTGATTTCATGTGTATGGAAAACACACAGGAAACTGACTTAGAAAAAAGAAAAAAACAAGTCAAAATTTAAAGTTCTGATAATAAATATAATAATTACCATAAACTAATTATGCCAACATTTTAAAACATTGCTCCCTGCATCTGTTTGCTATAATTTCAAAGTCAACATCCAATGTACTATTGCTTTAAATTGCCAAATTTGGCAGGTATACTGCTGGCAGGAAATGGACCTTAAATTATGACAACTTTGCACTTATTGATGGCGCCTCTTAAGAAGAATTTTAATGATTCTGATAAAAGGCCTTCTTATTCTGTTTTTCCTGTTTTCTTAACAAATACTCATTTAAAAACTAGAAGAGTATTTTTTTAAAGTTTATCTTTTCTTGCTTTTGTATCCAAAGTACTAATGTGTGCCACAGGAGGCGAAGAAGGACTACCATAAATATTATCTCCAAAATCCATCAACAGAAGTGTAATCTTTAACTTTTGTACTAAAAATAATTTCAGCAGTTTTGTTTAAATTTTATCAACAAAATCATTGTCATATAGCAATTCTGGTGTTTGCACAAAGCATCACAGTGCAGAAGGATAGCCCTATCACTTTATTCCCTGTGGTCAAAAAGAAAAAACTATATAGTTCAAGTCAAGATTTAAAAATTCTAAACCCAACATCCTACTTTTACATCTAGATTTTAGTCTTTTTAAAGTACCCATGTATAAAAATCTATAAACTTGAAAATTATTCAGTGTTGCCCTCAGATAAGCTTTATCTTCAGTAAATTAAAAGGAGATCTATTCACATGACCTTTGAACCTCTACTTAATTATTACATGTCAGTGCTGGTTTAACTTATTTAAAACATGTTTCAAGTATTTATTTTTCTCATACTTTTAATGTTTCATATAAAAGCCATTTAGAAAATAATTTATAGATTTAAACCATTGCAACAAATATGTAATTTTTTTTTAAAAACCTGCATGGAAGCCTAGTGTATTTAACAAGTAAATTACACTTTATTGTATAGTATTAATCTGTACCAACTTTATGTTATGATTAGGGAATGGGGATGTTTTTTCAGCAGAGCTATCTTGCAGCAAGACCTTTTTTTTATATGACCATATTAATAAGTCTCAGAATGCTCAGGAGTAAGCATAAAGCCTCACTGTTATACCAGGAGACTTTTATAGTGACAGCAATACAGATATTAATTCACATGCATGCAGGCAACTCAAACTGGAGAATTTGTTTTGTGAACAAGTCAAACTACACATGTTCTGTTATTTGCATGATGGGAATAAGTAGCATCTTTTTTCATGGGAAACACTAAGAGAAAACCCTGGATCTGAATGATCTGAGGTTTCAGATAAACAAAGGCTTTTAAGGGATGTTTTTAGGATTATGAATAAGCTAATTTTATTAAATGAAAATGTTTGTAACTTTTACTCTCACTGACAAAGCAAGTTTCTCAATAAAATACCTATTTTAATTTGCATTGCCAATATCTTTTCTTTGAGTAATCTGAAAAATGCAGAAGCTATCATAGAGGTCTTTTCTTTAAGTTTTCAATTTTTTTTAAGATTTTATTTTTCAAGAGAGAGACAGAAAAAGCAAGAGCTGGGGGAGGGGCAGAGGGACAAGGAGACTCCCCACTGAGCATGGAGCCCATCATGGGGCTCAATGTGGGGCTCGATCCCAGGACCTTAAGACCATGACCTGAGCCAAAGTCAGATGCTTAACTGACTGAGCCACTCAGACGCCCCTCAATATTTTCTGAAATGGGTCTCCTGAGATTGTTCCGTTCTTCATGACCCTATGCACGGGGATCTATATGCACAGGGCCTTGCCCAATTACGCACTCAGTAAGCACTTTTTATTAATGAATCAATATGACAGAGTCCTTTTCACATTTCGTAATATTTAATATGCAGGGTCACAGCTGAGAAAATTACCTGATGGAATTTTGATTAAAATCTACCCCTTTAAGGTGCCTGGCTAGCTCTGTTGGTAGAGCGTGCAACTCTTGATGTCAGGGTCGTGAGTTTAAGCCCACTGTTGGGTATAGGGACTACTTAACAAAAGAAAATTACCCCTTTTAGGCTAATATTCAGTAAAAAGTTGTTCATTTCTTTGTTCTGATTAATTCCATGACTAGGTTTTGTTTAAACTTCAATAGCTTTAGAATAAGGTAGAGTGTGCTTGGTATTTTAAGAATAACAATTAACGACATTAAGTTTGTAAAAGCAAGAAAAATGTAAAACTATTATCTTACATGTTTGCTATGCAGAATATAGCTCTTAGTTTTTGCCCCTTCAATTCTCATATGATGTAAAATATTAAATTACTTTAGATCACTGGTCATAGGTAGTCAAGTGATACCTGATGGTTGGAAACACAGTTCAGGATCAGAAAGGTTATCACCATTCTTCAGGAAAAGGTGAGATGATAAATTTCTATAATTGGTATGAGAAAAGCCTAAAGTAATTAATTAAGAAAACATTCACTCTGTTGAATCTATTTTTGGCGAATTTTACAAGTAGGAACTAAATTTCCAAAATTCTAGGCTGCATAATTATTTCTAGGACAAAACTTTTGGTTGATCAACAAAACTAAAAGACAACCTACTGAATGGGAAAAGATATTTGCAAATGACATAACTGAAAAAGGGTTAGTATCCAAAATATATAAAGAATGTATACAACTGGACACCAAAAAACCAAATAACCCAATTGAAAAATGGGCAGAAGGCACAAACAGACATTTCTCCAGCGCAGACATACAGATGGTCAGTAGGCACATGGAAAGATAGATGCTCACCATCACTCACCATCAGGGAAATGCAGATCACAACTACAGTAAGATGTCATCTCACACCTGTCAGAATGGCTAAAATCAAAAACACAAGAAACAACAAATGTTGGCAAGGATGTGGAGGAAAAGGAACCCTCATGCATGGTTGGTGAGAATGAAAACCAGTGTAGCCACCAAGGAAAACAGTATGGAGGTACTTCAGAAAATTAAAAATAGAAAACAAAATTAAAAATGGAACTACCATATGATCCAGGAATTGGATTACTGAGTATTTACCCAAAGAATACAAAAACATGAATTTGAAAGGATATATGCCTCCCTATGTTTATTACAGCATTATTTGCAATATCTAACCAAGTGTCCATCAATAGATGAATGGATAAAGAAGATGTGGTATATACAATGGATTATTATTCAGCCATAAGAATGAATGAAATCTTGCAATTTGCAACGACATGGATGGTTCTGGAGAATATAACACTAAACGAAGTCAGTCAGAGAAAGTCAAATACCATATGATTTTACCCATATGTAAAATTTTTTTTTAAGATTTTATTTTATTTATTTGACAGAGAGAGAGAGAGAGAGACAGGCAGCGAGAGAGGGAGCACAAGCAGGGGGAGTGGGAGAGGAAGAAGCAGGCTTCCAGCAGAGGAGCCTGATGCAGGGCTCGATCCCAGAACGCTGGGATCACACCCTGAGCTGAAGGCAGAGGCCTAACGACTAAGCCACCCAGGCGCCCCTTCCCATATGTGAAATTTAAGAAACAAAACAAAGGGGAAAAAAAAGAAACCGAAAGAAACTGTTAACTATAGAAACAAACAGATTGGAGTGGATGGAGGGAGTGATGGGTGAAACAGGTGAAGGGGATTAAGAGTACACTTATCTTGATAAGCACTGAGTAATGGAATTGTTAAATTCCTGTATTGTACACCTGAAACTAATATAAAACTGTATGTTAATTATACTGGAATTAAAATAAAAATAAGAATTTTTTGGTTGAAGATTAATATGTAAATTGATGTTTTCACCAAAGATCAAACAAAGTAGCTTTCTCTAACGTACTCAATTTATTAAAGTATTCCCTAGGTTTATTACATCATGGTAAATAATAAACCACATCATTTAAGGGTTAACTAAAAAGAAAAAAACCAAAAGCTTAATTTCAGCTAGTATATTTTTTACTTAAGAAATACATGAGATTTAAGAAAACCTTAAATTTTCTAAGATATACCGCAAGGCATTAATTACCCACACAATTACCAAAACCCAAATACCATATCAGATTTACAGAGTGAAAGTCTCCCAAACTGTTTCTTAATTAATTTACATATCCTTATAATAATCTTTGTATTTAGGGAGTTGTTATTCCCATTTTGAATATGAAAAAAGGCAACGAGTTGACCTGTGACTTCACAAAGGTTACCAGGTAATACAGATACATTGTCTAGATAATTTGCTCAACATTACAGCGGACTGTGTAAGTTACTTCCATCACACTTGAATGCTCGCTTAACAAATACTTGTTGAGCATCTAGTTTGTGCCAACACAATGTTGAATACTGAGCACACAATGGTGGGAACAAAGACAGTTCCTAACCTCACAAAACTTCTATTTTACTGTGAAAGACAGATGTTAGACATATAATTACACTTGCGATCAGGATCACATCAGGTTCTGAGAGTGTGTAACAACAGACTTGACCCTGTGGTATGGGGAAGACTTTCCTGAGGAACTCATGTTCCAGCAAAATTCTAAAGGATGAAAGGAACTACTGACATAAAGAAGAGCATATGAAATGAATGGTGCAAGCCGGGGGGACAGCCATTGTGAAAGAACTGGGCACACTCGAGGATTTGAAAAAGCAGCATAGGAAGAGCTTTTTAAAAAGGGGAATGCAAATTGATGCAGGTCCTGTGGAAAACAGTATGGAGGTGCCTTCGAAAGTTAAAAATAGAATTACCATATGATCCAGCAATTCAACAACTGGGTATTTACCCAAAGAAAACAAAAACACTACTTCAAAAAGGTATATGCACCCCTCTGTTTATTGCAGCATTATTTACAATAGCCAAAATGTGGAAGCAACCAAAGTGTCCAACCATAGATGGATGCGTAAAGAAATTGTGGTATACACACACACACACACACACACACACACACACACAATGGAATATTATTCAGCCGTAAGAAAAAGTGAAATCTTGCCATTTGCACCAACATGGATGGACCCAGAGGGTATATTGCTAAGTGAAATAAGCCAGTAAGAGAAAGATAAATACCATATTATTTCACTCAGGTAGAATTTAAGAAACAAAACAAATGAACACCAAAAAGAAGAAACAAACTCTTAAATACAGAGAACTGGTGGTTGCCGGAAGGGAGGTGGATGGCGGATGGGTGAAATTCATGAAGGGGATTATGAAAAAAAAGGAAAAAAATTGGCAAAACTGTAATAAGATACAGATGGGGAGATCAACAGGATCTTGTTGATAGTTGTTAAGGATTGGGACTTTTTTCAATGATTAAGAGTTTTAGACTCAACAGTAAGAAAATGAACAACCTGATTTTTAAAATGAGCAAAAGATCTGAACAGATATGTCACCGAAGAAAATAGACAGGTGGCAAATAAGCATATTAAAAGATGCGCTGCATCGGGGCACCTGGGTGGCTCAGTGGGTTAGGCATCTGCCTTCGGCTCAGGTCATGATCCCAGGGTCCTGGGATTGAGACCCGTGTCAGGCTGCCCACTCAGCGGGGAGTCTGCTTCTCCCTCTCCCTTTGCCCCTCCCCCCACTCTTGCTCTCTCTCTAATAAGTAAATAAAATCTTAAAAAAAAAGATGCTCTGCATCATGTCATCAGCAAATTAAAATAATGAGATACTACTACACACCTTGAGATGGCCCAAATCCAGAACACCGACAATGCCTAATGACAAGGATGTGCAGCAACAGAAACTCTCATTCATTGCTGGTGGAATGCAAAATCATAGTCACTCCGGAAGACAGTGCGGCAGTTTCTTACAAAGCTAAACATACTCTTACCATACCATCCAGCATTCATGTTGCTGGGTATTTACCCAAAAAACCTGAAACCTTAGGTCTACACAAAAACCGGCACCCATATGTTTATAGCAGCTTTATTCGTAATTGGTAAAATATGGAAGCAGCTAAGATGTTCTTCAGTAGTAGATTATCAGCAACCAAGATATCCAGACAATGTAATATTATTCAGCACGAAATAGAAATGAGCTCTCAAGCCATGAAAAGACATGGAGGAAACTTAAATGCAACTAAGTTAAAGAGCAAATCTGAAAAGGCTATATGCTGTATGATTCCAACTATATGATATTCTAGAAAACGCGAAACTATGGAGACAGTAAAAAAGATAAGTAGTTGTCAGGGATTAGGGGGAGGGAGAGATGAACAGGTGGAGCACAGATGACAGAGGAGTGAATCTACTCTGTATGATACTATGATCATTAATACATCATTATACCTTTGTCCAAACCCGTATGTACCCTAATGTAAAGTATGGATTTGGGGGATAATGGTATGTCAATATAGGTTATTCAGTTATAGCAAATGTACCATTCTAGTGTGGGATGCTGATAGAGGGGGAAGTTGGAGGTGGGACAGGAGGTATGTGGGAACTCTGTACTTTCTGCTCAGTTTTGCTCTAAATCTAAAATTCTTCTCTTTTGTAATGGCATCCCTGTATTAGCCAAGAGCAAAATCAGGCAGATTATGGTTGTTATGAGAGAACTTTAAAAAAAATTTTCCTGGGCACTCTTTAAATATAATGATCCACTACTTTAGTAATAATCCTAATTACAATGATGGCAACAAATAAATATGATAATATAATCAAATACCTAAAATAGATATTCCTAGAAACCAATAAATAGTGTTATTTTGAGTTGGATTTTTCTTTTGTTTACATTTGCAACTTTGAGTCTTACTTGGTAATCTCTATGTCACTTTAACAAAGTTTTATAAACTTTGGGTAGACATTACTCATTTATAATGTTCATAATACACTATACACTATAATGTTCTTAATGTTCATAATACACTAACAATCCTATTTCATTGCCACTACCTCACTCCTGTTGCTGTTTTCACTGAGTGAACAGAAATAAAATTTGAGAAAGGTTTGAGACACAGAAACAGTATCTCCTAAGGTCTTGGTTGCCTTATCCCATTTCCTAATCCCCAGACAAGCTCTTCTAAAAATGTTAAAAGCCTTTAAAGGTGCATAGCTGAAAAACTGCTTGATAGAGCTAAAAGCTCACCGTCAGCCAAGTCTTGAAAAAAGCATGTTTGAGTTTAATAAAAGTGTACTTGTAGAATTAATACACTACAAGACAATGTGTAAATCTAGAATATTTTGTTTCCCTAATGAGAAAAAATTCATTACTTGAGAAACAATATTTTCCATTACTAAAGAAAAATTTTCTTCCTTGCTGCCAATGAGAAAATTATTTGAGGACAATACATAATTATAATAAACATAAATCTATGCATTATTTTAACTTTTTATGCTTTATACAGAATTGAATATTTAATTATTATAATTTTTTAAAGGTATTAGGGCTAAAACAAACAAACACACAAGTAAATACCTGAAATACCTCCTGGCTATCCCATGAAATATGTGCCTAATTCCAATGTTATTTTCTTTCTCAATATTTCAGCAAGGCTATAGGTAGTTCTAATAGGTCCTTAACATAAATGCTATTAAAGAATAATGAGATCTGCTCAAACTAAGTTATATCATTTACCAAGGTGATAGATTCTGACTTTGAAGAAGACTGCTGACAATTTATCTGACCACTAGGAACTAATGTTTGACTTATAAATTCTAATTTCATCTTTTGCACACTGAGGAAAGAGATTAACAATTTTATCCACATCAAGATGCTTGTTTTGAAGAATTGATTCCATCTCTTTGAATAGTTCTTTCTCCAGTTTTCTCATATTGTCCAACAAGGTTTTGGCTTTTTCCTGAACAATTAAAAAATAAAAATAAATAAACACACACACGTACAAGTCTAGCCAAATTCCAACTAACCTCTACAAACAAGATTTGTTCATTCTGGTTTCTACTTCTAGGTTGGTTTCCCTACTCTTATTCTTTAGATTTAGAAGGAATTAAATTCTTTAGGAAAAATCATTGTTCTAGATTGGATTAACAGATTAACCCAATGTATTAGGTATTTTTAATAGAAAAGAATAATTGTATAGGATTAGTCTATAAGCAAGAAACCTAAAAGACAAATAACAGGACCATTGAAATTATGATATTGTGTATGGGGAAGGTTGCTGAAAATTGATGCTAGGATATTTTTATGAAGTTGGATCTTCTATATTTAAAATCAGTATCAGATTAAACAAAGGAAAAAGAACAGCAGTATTCAAGGGAAAGGACAACTAAAGAAAAGACATTTTCTTTATGATTCCTCCCTATGATAGCTCTCTGTTTCAAGAAGGGGGGGAAACGGTCATGACTTTTACAGAATGAAGCAATTTTTAAGTTACTGATGGTTACCATAACCAGTTATAGGGTAGGTACTGAGAGAAAAAGTATATAAGAAAGTTATTAGAAAATGAGCATAATTTTTAAAAATTACAGAGCAGAACTCCACAAAACAAAGATTCTTAACCTTAATGTGCATTTTAAAATCAAATTGTATCAACTTTTTCTGAAGAAATGCTACATTACATATCAGTGGGAAAAATGTATTTTGTCTATAAATGGTATAGGAATAATTAGCTCTTAGAAAACAAAGTTAGAATCCCTACTTCATAACATACACAAAAATAAATTTCAGACAAATTAAAGAACTAAATATTTTTTTCAAACACACACATATATACTGGAAGAAAACACTGAAGTTATATTTATTTTGAGGTGAGGCTGGCCTTTTGAAGCATAAAATCAAGATGACTTAAAGGAAAAGAGTAACAAATGTAATTGACTAAACTTAAAACTTTTTTATCTGACAAAAAAGTTTAATAATAGGAATGCCTGGGTGGCTCAGCGGACTAAGCGTTTGCCTTTGGCTCAAGTCATGATCCCAGGGTGCTGGGATTGAGTCCCATACCGGGCTCCTTGCTCAGCGGGGAGCCTGCTTCTCCCTCTGCCTGCTTCTCCCTCTGCTTGTGCTCTTTCTCTCTCTGACAAATAAATAAAAATATAATCTTAAAAAAAAAAGTTTAACAATAAACTGAGATGGAAATTTTGCAATATAACAAAGACTCAAAATTCACATATTTTTGCCTCTTTGAGGCAAAAGACAAAAACAACCAAGAAACAACTGAAAAACAGACTAAGGAAAAGAAGAGGCAAGTCATTTAAGAGGAAATACTAATGGCCAAGAAACTTCTGAGATTTTTAACCTCATTAATAATCAAGAAATGTAAATTAAGGGGTGCCTGGGTGGCTCAGCCTGTTAAGCAGCTGCCTTCAGCTCAGGTCATGATCTCAGGGTCCTGGGATTGAGCCTGGAGTTGGGCTCCCTGCTCAGCAGGGAGCCTGCTTCTCCCTCTCTCTCTGCCCTGCCCCACTGCTCATGCTGTGCACGTGCTCTCTCACTCTCTCTCTCTCAAATAAATAAGATCTTTAGAAAAATGTAAATTAAAAGTCAGTAGCATTGACTCGCTCCAAGACATGAAAGTAGATTAGAGCCAGAAAAAGACAAATACCATATGATTTCACTTAGATGTGGAATCTAAAAAATAAAACAAACGAATAAACAAACAAAAAGCAAAAAAAACCCCATAAATACAGAGCAAACAGACTGAATGGTTGTCAGAGGAGAGAGGGGTGAGGGGTGAACAAAATGAGTGAAGAGAAGAGGGAGATACAGATGTCCAGTTACGAAATGAATAAGTCAGGGGGATAAAAGGCACATATCCTTACAGTTAATGGTACTGTAATACCATATGGTGACAGATGGCAGCTACACTTGGGGTGAGCAAAATATAATGTATAGGGTTGTCCAATCACTATATTGTACCCCTGAAACTAATGTTAACACTGTGTGTCAACTACACTTAAATTTTTAAAAAAGTAGACTAGAGCCTTTGACATTTCTTCCCTCAAATTCTATTGTCTTTCCACTACTTTCTGTTGTCAATCAACATTTAATGCCCATTAAATAAAGCCTAAAATAGTAACAACAGCTTTAAAATTTTAATTTCAGTATTATTAGATGTCAATCAGCAATTTAATTAAACAAATATTTAATAATAAGTCTACAAAACCAACCTTCCAGAAGCAGTATTGAGGGAAAAGGAAGCTGACAATTCTTGAGAATTATAGCAAGGAATTAGTGCAGGGTGCGGGCTCCTCAGGGAGGAATGAGGGAAAATACCCCAGAGAAGACAGTCTTGAAACATATCACTGAGGAACTTGAGCAAAGGCAAGAAGAACCAAAGGGCTCATCGTTCTTCACAGGGCTGTGCTGAGCCTGGAGGGTAAGCCAAGCCCATGCAGTGTCTGACACCATGGCCAGTGGATTGCGCTCTCATCACATTTAATGGGCTCCTAGAACAAATTGCTCGCCTCTCACTCCATGCCATCAGGCTACAAAAAGTGTTTACGCTCTAAGTTGTGTGTGTGTGTGTGTGTTTTCTTAAGATTTATTGGAAGGAGGGGACAGGCAGAAGGAGAGGAAGAGAGAGTCTTAAGCAGACTCTGTACGATGCTGGGCTCCATGTCAGGCTCAATATGATGACCCAGAGATCACGACCTGAGCTGAAACCAAGAGTCAGACACTGAACTGACTGTGCCACCCAGGTGCCCTTACACTCTTAAGTTTTAAGTGAAAACAAAGTAGCCCAAAATAAAGCAAGAATAGTGTCAATAATTCACAGCAAATAGGTCTAGAGAGAACTCTCTGCTTTAAGCGTAAGCAAAGCAGGCAGGGGAATGGCAACCGTGCAAACATACTACAGACAAACGTAAATAAATAATTACTTGGAGGACAATTAATTTAATTCATTTTATGTAGAAAGAATGTAAATGTTGATACCTTGATGAAGTAAAAGGAATTACAGGCAATAGAAATCAGGAGCTGGTATAAACAGGTGAGAAAAGGTGTAAGATGGCCAATTTTTTCCTTCGTTGAGGGAAATGAGGTGAGGTTCTATAAAACACCTTTAGGTAGCCCTTCCATTTCCTTCTAGTCTATTTTTTATCTCTGGGGCAGAGAGGGAAGAGGGCAAGAGGGCTGAAGAAGTATAGATATTATAAAACTGTCAATCTATGTATGTATCTATCTGTCCCCCCAAAAATATATCTACTTACTTCTTGAGATGAGATTTTGGATGATATGTTAATCTTCTATAATGCTTACATTTAAAAATAACAAGCATTTATCATTTTTTTAAAACTCCAAATCATTATTATTATTCTAAGTCTAAGGGGTGTTAAGTACTTTCCATTAATCTAAGGCTGTATGATTAAGAACATTATGTAAGAGACTATGTTAACTGCCCTAGCTTCGTCATTTTTGGTGTGAGATATAAATGAAGCAAGCTGCTTAAATTCCCTAAGTCTCAGATTCCTTATCAGTAGAATGGACATAATAATAGTAGCTACTCATAAAAACGGAAATAATAATAGGAGCTACTCATAAAGAGTGTGAAGATTAAATAAAATATTCGGTGTAATGGTACCATGGTGCTGGTGAATAGTAAGTGCTCAGTAAACGTTAGGTACCGTTACTATATTTAATAGACTCAATTTCCCTAAGAGATTCACAGTGCATTCCTTTTTGTTTTTTTTAAAGATTTTATTTATTTATTTATTTATTTAAAGAGAAAGAGCCCCATGAGCAGGGCAGATAGGAGGAGATGAGGAGAGGGAGAAGCAGGTTCCCCGCTGAGCAGACAGCCTGATACAGGACTCGATTCCAGGACCCTGGGATCATGACCTGAGCCAAAGGCAGATGCCTAACTGACTGTGCCATCCAGGCACCCTCACAATGCATTCTTAACCATTATTTTTAACCTTCGGTTACAGCTCTACTATAATCTAAGCATCTAAACTGTTTTTAAACCTGTTTTTAGATGAAGGAAGGAAAAAAAGCTGAAATTCCGAAGTTCAAAATGTGGATTGAACCATACTTGAAACTATTCTTTTTTTTTTTTTAAAGATTTTATTTATTTATTTGACAGAGAGAGAGACAGCTAGCGAGAGAGCAAACACAAGCAGGGGGAGTGGGAGAGGAAGAAGCAGGCTCTCAGCGGAGCAGGGAGCCCGATGCAGGGCTCAATCACAGGACCCTGGGATCACGCCCTGGGCCGAAGGCAGACACTTAACGACTGAGCCACCCAGGCACCCCTGAAACTATTCTTAATGGTAAAACAGAATATAATTTAATCATACCTCCTTTTTATCTATTACTTCCAATGCCTGTTGATGTTTTTGGTAGAGCGGGTGTCTTCTGTCAGGCTTAAACTGAAAACGTGGCTTCTTTTTAACTGGATCTTCAAGTTCAAATGTTGGTGAACTGGTATCCAATAGTTGTGAAATATTTGGTACAAATATGAAAGGCTTAAAAACGGATCTAGAAGAAAAAGTCTTCATTAAATTGGCTTGTGGGGATATAAAAATATTCAGCATTATTCTAAATCTTTTAAGATTCCCTCTAGCTTCTATTAATTTGCTACATACTAATTGTTCCTGTCATACTACTTATACCCATGTCTGTCTTTCCTGGTACACTGAGCTCTCCTTTGGGGCTGGAGCACACTTTATTTAGCCCTCCATGAACCTAACAAAGGGCCTGGCACAGAAACAGTGCCAAGTGTAATTACAGTTCATCATTTTCTACTGCAAACTCCACAGCCGAAGGGTAAGATCAATCCTCAGTGTTATAGATTGAGGTTTAGGATTTGGAATGAAAATCAGCAGCAGTATTAATAAGGTATTCATGAGTCTCACTCCATCTTCTTGAAAATATCTTTAATAACATGAAAGACCGTAACAGTAGGAGATAGGGAATATAAGATCACTTCTAGATGTAATGTATATTAAGTTCTATGACAGACACTAATGACTAAAGATAGTCTATACAAATCCTGCTTTAGATATAGCTTCAACTACTGACAGTTTAAATTTTATATGCATATATTTTCTAGATATGAATAGATAAGTAACCATCTAAATCAGACACGACTACATCATTTAATCTTTTTACTGTTATTAAACATCTAATATTGTAATACTGAATCTGCAAAAGAAAACCATCTACTTTTCTCTTCTTGACAATTTTAAATATATTTGGGGCAAGAGTGTAGGGATAACTGCATACAAGACACTATTAACATTTTGTCCTATAAAAATAAGAATAGTTATGGCAGTTATATATATATGAAAATGGCATACTACAACCTGAACAGAAAAATGCATCCAAAAATTAATATCATATTTAAGAAAAATTTAGCCTGGGGCACCTGGGTGGCGCAGTTGTTAAGCGTCTGCCTTTGGCTCAGGGCCTGATCCCAGGGTCCTGGGATCGAGCCCTGCATCAGGCTCTCTGCTCTGCTGGGAGCCTGCTTCTTCCTCTCCCACTCCCCCTGCTTGTGTTCCCTCTCTCGCTGGCTGTCTCTCTCTCTGTCAAATAAATAAATAAAATCTTTAAAAAAAAAGAAAGAAAGAAAGAAAGAAAAATTTAGCCTGGCAAAATCACCAACAGACTAATGACTACCCTACTCTCTGACCACTTGCTGATTTAAAATATTTTATGACTTTACCTCNAAAAAAAAAAAGAAAGAAAGAAAGAAAGAAAAATTTAGCCTGGCAAAATCACCAACAGACTAATGACTACCCTACTCTCTGACCACTTGCTGATTTAAAATATTTTATGACTTTACCTCTCAGGATCAGGAGTCCCTGTGAAGAAGTGAATGCAAGGAATGCTGGAGTCTTGAGGTAAAATAGAAACCATGCTTGCAGTGGTCAGGAATTCTCCCTCCATATTAATGCCACTTGGTTTATCTCGGAGAATTTCCATCATTGTTTCAAAAGTTATATTTCCTAGGGAAATCATTTTTAAAAATCATCAAATACATATGAATTTGTAGATTGACATACTGTAAAAATGAACTGCTTTCTCTATTGATAATATATAAAATGAGATAATGGTCTAGGTATAAATTAGAGATTGACTACAAAAAAACCTTGTATCATAACTATTAGATTAGTCTCATTCTACTGTTATAAGGAAGATTTTTTAGAAAATATAAAATACAAAGTCTCAAAACCATTGTATCAGGTAAAATTGTAACTTACTAAGAAAGAAAAAAAATGCAAAATACACTCAGTCTTGTTGCCCTTAACAATACTTTTTAAGGTGTATTTAGTTAGCAATGAACTGACAATATCAGTAACTACTATCTGAGTCTATCCATTCTGGGAACCAAATATTAAAAGAACATTGTGCTTGGTTTCCAATATTATACAAGATGTTCTTTATAAAATAACATATTCCTTTTCCTGTAATAATTTCTGTACCTGATATTAATACCCTTATCTGAAAGTGTGAATTGTAACCAGAGTGGGAATGAAGGAGACCAAACACATTATTGGTTAATGGAATTTTAATGAACATAATTCTGCTGGACTACTTAAAAAACTTAAAAGTCCATTGTGTGTGATGAAAATAGATGGCATTATATTTTGTTTTCTCTTTTCATATGTGAAGTTTGATATTTTAAGGAGTTTTTTATTTTAGAAAAATAGAAAAAAAATCTATTTTATCTCTTTAGTAAACACAACATGGCCATGGTTACAGAGAGCCTCAGAATTCAGAATGTATTTGCAAGGCATTTCCACCAAAAAACTTAAAAAGCCTATCATGCCTTCAGACAGCTCTGCTCCTTGCTATACATATCCATAGTCAAAGATGTGGTTCAGGAAATAACTACCTCATGACAAGATGAATAATCTTACTCCTACACGCTGCAGTCCTCCACAAGTAGCCCAAATACCTTCTTCTAACATGTCATAATTCTCTTCCCAAAAATTTGACTCTCAATTCCCCCTGAATCAAATCAAAATTAAAACTCCTTCAAATTAAAACTTACCATTAAGCTTAATTGAAATAAGCTTTTCTTTCCTATAAGCATTCTTGATCTTTTGATATTTTGGTCCTATCTCTGCATTAGATTATAAATTCTCTAAAGACAAGAATGGATTTTTCTCTGTTTAGTTCTCATTCATTCATTATTGAGCATCTACTAAATGCCACACTGTCCTAGGAAATGGAGAGACAGAGAAACAGACGGATAGATAGATACTGATTCACTTTGACATAGATATGTAGCTCTGTGAATGTAAAGAAGTGAAAGTCCCCTGGTCCAATTTCAGTTGGGGTGACCACTGTTAACAATTCAAAAAAGGATCTTTCCTGAAGAGTTTCAGAATAGATTTAAAAGCCTTCCTCTGAATAAATACAAGAAATTCTCATTATCAAAAGAAAATAATACTAGAAAATAGCCATATAAAGTAGCACATTTTAAAAAAGAATAAAAATTTCATGGTAAATAGTGGAGGAAAAGGATTGATCAGGTCTTTAAAATGAAATAATATTACAAAAATAAATTTATATAAGCTTATAGTTAACAAAATTTAGGTTAGAATTTTAATATACTAATTCTTAGAAGAATAAATCAAGTGTAATTTTTCCAAAGTAAGAGAATATAATTTTACTGCAACAAAATCATAATTTTTAAAAATTATTTATTTGAGAAAGTGAGAGCACAAGTGGAGGGGCAGAGGGAAAGGGAGAAGCAGACTCCCCGCTGAGCAGGCAGCCTGACTCAGGACTTGATCCAAGGACCTTGAGACCATGGCCTGAGTTGAAGGCAGATGCTTAACTGACTGAGCCACCCAAGCGCCCAAAACCTACTAATTTAAGTCTCTGTCTGATGAGGCTAGTTTGTGAATACCAGTGCACCACTTTCTACTGTCTCCTTTCTCTTGGTTTTCAGCCATTTAGTCTTATTACTTGGCATGTCTGATAATTTTTTATTGAATGTTGGACACTATGGATGAAAGTCTGTAGAAGCTCTTCATGATGTTTTCCCCAACAGAAGATTTAATTTTCTTCTGGCAAACAGACAGAATATAAGTAGATTACCTATTGATCCAGTTGAGACTGGTATATTCCCTATTGTAGCTTTTCTGGGGTCTCAACTGAAAGCCTGGGGTGTTTCCCAGGCCTCTTCCTGGTTCGCTATAAGATCTAAGTTTTGTTCCTAAGGCCTTGTGAGATTCCCAAATCTCTACTTAGTTTTTTAGGCTCTTAGCAACTACTTCTGTCTTGATTTCTCAATGTCTCATCCTACATTTGTGCTGCTTAAAAGTCAAAAACTGTTTTAAGGAGAAATTGTGACGTAGAAGGTCAGGCACTTCTCAAAGCGTAGCTAATCTTTTCTCAATCTCTTGGATCTAGGCCCTCATGTCCTAACTGTTTGGGTGTTCACCTATACCTTCAAACAGTGGCTTTTATTTCTCCAGCTTTTATAGTTATTCTTGGGGGGAGGTTATTCTAATAGTAGTTACTCCTTGATAACCAGAAGCAGAAGTCCATGTTAGTGCTTTTAACCGCTCCACTATTGAGCCGCCCATCAGTCCCTTTTTACCCTCTAGTAGTATCAATTTTTCAATAATAGTAACGAACATGATAGACCCATACTGTAAAAAGTACAGTTAAAAAAATACATAAAACATATAGTTCCTGCCATTAGATATTTTCAGATACTTTATATTGGAAATGTTTAACTACTGCATTAAAATTAGTTCCAGGGGCGCCTGGGTGGCACAGCGGTTAAGCGTCTGCCTTCAGCTCAGGGCGTGATCCCATCGGTATGGGATCGAGCCCCACATCAGGCTCCTCCTCTATGAGCCTGCTTCTTCCTCTCCCACTCCCCCTGCTTGTGTTCCCTCTCTCGCTGGCTGTCTCTATCTCTGTCAAATAAATAAATAAAATCTTTAAAAAAAAATAAAATAAAATAAAATTAGTTCCAAAGAAACAAATAACTTTCATTTAACACAGTTGGTTGACCACAGGTATTTGTTTCCTCTCTCCTAATACCCTACTACAATGACAGTAAAGAAATAAAAAATGAAATAACTCACAAAGACAAAGAAAGCATGAGAAGCAAGAATCCTCGCCCCATTCCCATGATACATGGGAATAATTAAAAGGAAAACCTTACAGCAAGTCTGTGCTCAAAATGTGATTCTGTGACATTTTAAATTAAAATAAAATTGACTTCCATATAAAATAATTTAATGTTACACCTTCAGTCAATCATATACATTACCGACTGTTTCACGTTAATGGCAAATTTTCCATTTCTCCTTAGGATAGCTATGACTTCAAATTCAAGAAAAATAATTTATAGATAACTTGTTATAAGAACAAATCTTTCTGTTAATTTTGAGCAAATGCAGGAAGAAAAAAAGAGGGTGTATTTGGAAACAGCCCTTAACATTAAAACTAAACAATAAAGCAAAAGCCTACCATCCACACCTATCTATCAGACACATAGCTTCTGCACCTAGTGAGATTTTAAAATGATTCAAATCTAAATTCCTATAAATGGCAAGTTTTAATGAAAACAGTGTCAGAACCATAACACTGCGATAATACAGGTATTATGAAAATGTTTTCTGTATTCAAAACCTACAATTCTCAAAATGAAGGGAGGATTTACATGATCACTTGAGTAGGATAGCTGTAAGTAATCCACTAGCAAGCATTGAATAAGTACTGAGACTGCAGTAGCAGGGTTCAGTAAAATGAATGCAAAACACAGGGTGCAATTTCACTACAATTTAAACTAGTTATTTAAAATACATGAGTGAATATAGATACAATTTGGATATACATGCAGCACAGTTAATAGCTATCAGGTAGCTGGAAAGAAGAAAGGTAGGCTCTTCCATCTAGAAAAGTCATAGGAAAAATTAACTATAATGTACTACTAGACAATTTTCTATGAAAGTATTGGAAAGACATTTATTCTTTTGGCAAAGCACAGAAAGCTGGATGAACTGTACTTTCTACTTGAGGAGAAAAACAAGTTTCATGTCAGATGCAACTCTTGCTATAATCACGTATGCATTTTAAATCTATATATAATCAAGCTATTTTGTAGTTAAATATAACAGAATTAATTTTTTTTTAAAGATTTTATTTATTTATGTGACAGAGAGACAGCCAGCGAGAGAGGGAACACAGCAGGGGGAGTAAGAGAGGAAGAAGCAGGCTCCCAGCGGAGGAGCCCGATGTGGGACTCGATCCTGGAACGCCAGGATCATGCCCTGAGCCGAAGGCAGACGCTTTAACGACTGCGCTACCCAGGCGCCCCTAAATATAACAGAATTTATTATTATGATACATTGGTTAATTTATTTATAATTACCTCTATTTTTTCTTTCTTTTCTTGACATTTTCCTCTCCACCTTAATTATGTGTTGTTATTCTTCACTTTTTTAGGAATACTTGCTAACTTATGTCCTGAGCCTCTAAGTTTATTGCCAGAAAAAAGTACACAACAGTGATCTTTGTTAAATTATCTGTAAGTTACAATTTAATTTAATTCAATTAATACTTTCTTAACTTAATCAAAAAATATGTATTAAACACATACAACATACTAGTGCAAGACACTGAATGAGATGCTGAGAGAAATATAAGCTCAAATAAGAGAGTCCATTTTTTTCGGTTTCATAGAGGAGATAAATGAAGCGCAGTTTCCTCATTTGTGAAGTGAAGATAATACCTACTTCACATAGTTCCTGAGAGAAGACAATGCAATCATTTAGCACAGTGTCCACCCCAACTAGCTTTTAATAAATGGTAATTGTACTGCAAGTGCTACAAGTCTCTACTTTTACAATAATAGTAAGTCTAAAAATCCTTAGAATAACACATTTTAGCATTTTCTACATACCCATCCACGTGAAAAAAAAAGACAGTTTAATCAATTTATAAAAGGACAAACTAACATTAAGAAAACTTGTTAAAAACCTTTCAAATGATAAGACACTCTTCTGGAGAGCAAAATATAAAATACTAAATATTTTGAAAACAATGACATTAAGGCATTCTAAAAACATTGTCACAAATTTTTTTCTGTCATACCAAATAACTAACAGATTACTCATGTGCTTAATGAATACCTAAGAAGCAAATATCAATCACTGATCTATGTCTGAGTAGTTGCTTTCTGATTGGTTTACAGAACCATTTTATCCTTCAAGTGAAGGAGAATATATTAGTTACATATTTTGAAATATTAATGGAATCACCCATTTAGTAGTTAACTGCCACCCAATAATCTTCTAAATAGAAGTTACTTTTCCGGAGCTATCTGGAAGCAAAGGGACAAAGATACACTACAAGTTTTTTTAAGAGTTGGTAGTAACCAAATATAAAAATGGAAAAAGATATATTAATAAACAGGCAATTTAAAAATTATAATTTTTCAACAAACATAATATAAGAACAATTAGACACATAAGAATATGTCTAATCTCACTAGTAAGAGATTTCTATTTTAAAATAATAACATGCCATTTCTGCTACAAAATTTATCAAGGTTGACCAAAATAATATCCTATATTGATAAATATATTAGAATGGCAATCAAATATTGCTGATGGAAATTTAAATTGATGCAACTTTTCTGGTGGTCATTTTGGCAATGTTTTTCAAAAGCCTTAAAATATGCATATATGCTTTGACCCCACCTCCTACTTCTAGAAACATATTCTAGGAAAATAATCATGGGTGGGAATATAAATAAGCTATAAGCATATTACGTAATTTGCAATAATGATAAACTAAAAACAACCTAAATAATGGGAAAATTTGTAAACAAAAGTATGATTCATACAACTAATCTTTACTATATAATAATTAAAATACAACCATATGGAAATAAACAAGATATCAAAATTATAGAAAACTATGCATCTGTTAAAATATAAGAAAATTCTGAATATATTAAGATAGAATTATCTACATTATATATTGCTAACTAAAGAAAAGTTATACGCAGAAAAATGTGTATGGTATACTACCATTTCTGCCAAAAAAAGAAAAAATTACATATACATTTTGTTTCATTAAGCATATATTATCTCTGGAAGAATATATAAGGGATTACCTGTGAAAAAAGAAATTAATATCTAGGGATGGGATAGAAGGAAATAACTTCATTGTATACATCCTGTGTGCCTGTGGATTTTGAATCATGTGACTATATTTCTATAAATAAAATATATATTAAATGACATGGGAAGGAGTTCTGCTTTCAATTAAGCTAAGTAAGCTCCTATCAGACCCACCCTCCCTTAAATAACATAAACTTGGGACAAAATACAGACCACCTGAAGGTTTTTTACAGTGAACAAAAGCATGAAAATTCTGGAGGGGGGACATTTGGAAGATGGGACAGGACAAATTTCCTATTTTTGTCTTGGCTTTAGCCTAAGGGAAGGCCTCAGTCAGTGCTATGCAATATTGTGCAAGTATTAACAGAAAACCTTGGGCTTTATGGCCTGAAGAACTAGAGGTCAACCACAGATACTAGAAAGTGAAAGAGGAATCCCATAAAAGACAGAGTTAGAGAGAAAAACCCCCAAATTATGTGCAAAAACAAAACAAAAACCCCAAAAAACCCTGGCCAAATTTCCATCTGTTTTGTGAATCGGCATGTGGGGCAGACTGCCAGCTGCACAGCTAAAGATAAAAGAACTGAGCTGAAATTTGAGCTGCCCACCAGTAGACTTTAAAGGTTGAGTACAACCAGTTAAACTGTGTAGAACTCTCAAGAGTTATTCCTTTTTAGGTGAGTTTTGGTGGCTTGTGGCTTTCAAGGAATTAGTTCATTTCCTCAAAGTTTGTAGTATTTCCCTGTTATCCTCCTAATGATGGTGGGGTCGATAATGATATTTCTTTACCTGACATATAACTTGTGTTGTCTTCCTTTTTTTCTTTGTCAAACTGTCTAGGGTGTATCAATTTTATTGATCTTTTCAAAGAACCAGGTTTTAGTTTGATCAATTTTCTTCACTGTTTTAATTTCAATTTTATTGATTTCTGCTCTTATCTTTATTATTTCCATCCTTTTCCTTGATTGGGATATTTGTTCGTTCATTTTTGGTTGGTTTGTTTTTTTGGTTTTGTTTTGTTTCTTGAGGTGAAAGTTTAAGTTTATATTGTTGAGTTGAGACCTTTCTTATTATCAACCAAGTATTAAATGCTACAAATTTCCCTGTAAGCACTACTTTTGCTGCATCCCACAATTTTGGTATATCCATTTTCACTTCATTTCACTCAAAATATTTTCTGATTTCCCTCGAGACTTCTTTTTTGACCCACAGATTCAAAATGTGTCATTTCCAAGTATTTGTGGATTTTCTAGATATCCCCCTATAATTGATTTCAAATTTAATTTCATTATCACCAGAGACCATACTTTGTTATGTTTCTTTTAAATTTGGTAAGATTTGTTTTATGACCCAGGATATGGACAACCTTGGTGTATGTTTGACGTGCACTTGAAAAGAATGTGTATTACATTGTTGGGTGGAATATCCTATAAATAATGGATTAGATCCCGTGGTTGATGGTACTGTTCAGTTTTTTTATATTCTTGCAGATTTCCTGTCCAGTAGTTCTTCTGATAACTAAGAGAAAAGTACTGAAGTCTCCAATTATAATTGTGAAATTGCCTAATTCTCCTTTCAGTTCTACCAGTTCTTGCTTCATGTATTTGGAAGCTTTGTTGTTAGATGCATATATATTTACCATGGAGACATAATAATCCCATTAAAATGACCTTTTTTTGATTATGTAGTATCCCTCTTTTCCCTGGTAATTCATCCTGCTCTAAAGTCTAAGTCATCTAATATTTATATAACCAACCCAGCTGTCTTTTGATGAGTGTTTACAAGATATATCTTCTCCCATCCTTCTACTTTTCACCTCAAGTTAGTTACTCATATATAGCAATTGCTGAGTCTTGTTTTGTTTTGTTTTTTGAATTCACTCTCACATGCTCTGTCTTTTAATTGGTGTGCTTAGAACATTTATACTTACAGATATGTTAGAATTCAAGTCTACATTATATTGTTTGTTTTCCGTCTGATCCTTCTGGTTTTTTGTTCCTCCATTTCCCCTTTCTTGCCTTATTTTTGAATATTTTCTTAGTATTCTATTTTAATTTCTCTGTTCAACTTTTTTTTCTATATCTTATTATACAGCTTTTTTAAAAGTTGCTCTAGGATTACAATATACATACCTAACTTTTCCATTTACTAGAATTAATATTTTAAAATTTCAAGGAGAATGTAGAAATCTTACCACCATACAGGTCTCCATGTACTCCCCTCTTTATACTGTGGTTATTCTGTGTATTATAGGATATGTAATGTTGGCTTATAACTGTCAGACATTTTTTTAAAGTCTTAAAAGGAGAAACATAGTATTATATTTACCCAGACATTTATCATTTCTGTGGCTCTTCCTTCACTCTTAAAGTTCCACATTTCACTGTGGTATCATTTCCTTTCTATCTAAAAAACTTCCTTTAAAATTTCTTTTAGAGCAGACTTTTGGCAACAAAGTCTCTTAGTTTTCTTACATATCAGGATATTTTTATTTCTCCTTCATTCCTGAAGAATATTTTGGCTGAATATAGAATTCTGGTTTCACAGATCTTCTTTCTTAGAATTTTAAAAATGTTGTTTCATTGCCTTTAGGCACCTAGGTTTAAAATGATAAACTCTCAGAAATCATTTTTACCTATATGTAATTAGTTTTTTCTTTAGCTGCTTTCAAGATTTTTGTCTTTGTCTTCAGTTTCTGGTGGTTTGTACACTTAGGCATGGATTTGAGTTTATCTTGTTTGAGATTTGCTAACTCTCCTGAATCTGTAAGTTTGAGTCTTTTGCGTTTTGACAAGGTTTCAGCCATTATTCAAAGATTTTTCTGCATCACACCATTCTCTCCTTCTGAGACTCTAATGACATGAATTTTCGGTACTATTCCACAGTCCCTAAGACCCTGTTCTTTTTGTTTGCTTGCTTCAACCTCTATTGTTCAGATTAGACAATTTCTACTGATCTGTCTTCATGTCCACTGACTCTTTCCTCTGTCATCTCCATTCTGCTATTGAGCCTACTGAGTTAATATTTTACTTTGGTATTGTGTTTTTCAATGATAAAATTTCCAGTGAAGTATAGATTCTAATTAAAAGGCAGAACTTATCACAATGGTTTTTAAAAAGAAAAGACCAAACTATATGCTTTTTATAAGAAATGCACTGATAGTGTGAATACTGATAGTTTGAAAGCAAATGATAGGTAAGTATATGTCATGTAAACAGGAGAAGGCTGGGCTAAAATTGACTTCAACAAAATGAACACTACCGTGAAAAATAATGTTTCATAAAGGTAAAAGGACCAATTCACCAGGAAGACATAACAATTATAAATGTGTATGTACTTAACAGCAGAACTTCAAAATATAAAGCAAAAACACACAATTCCGTAAATAAAATTGGATATTTTCACACTCCTCTCTCAGTAATATATACAACAATACAAAAAAAATCAGTAAAGGCATAATGATCACAATATCCAGAATGGTCACATCCCTAACTAGCCCTAGAATAAAGGCTACTCTAGAGCTATCCTAGAAAAGCTTAAAAATAGGCCTAAGAGAAATGATACTGTTCCACAGGTTACTTAACTAATACAAACTCCAACTTTAAAGGAATAAAACAAAATCCAGCATGCAACAAATAAAATCTACAATGTCTACTATCCAATCAAAAATTACCAGACACATGAATAAGCAGGAAAATTTGACCCCAAACCAGAAGAAAATCAGATCAACAGAAACAGATCCAGAAATTGCAGAGATAATGGAGTTAGCAGACAATGAGGCTAAAACAGCTATTATAAAACAGGTATATGCTGAATATGCTCACTGAAGAAAAACATGAAAGTAATGAATAGGGAAACGGGAAATATACACAAAAAGTACCAAACGGAACACACAGAGATAAAAAACATAATATCTGAAATGGTAGTATCACTAGATGAGATTAACAACAGATTAGATAACACAGAAGAAAAGATCAGTGAACTTGAAGTGTCTCTTTCTATCCAAGAAAAACTTGGATAGAAACTATCCATAGTAAATGTAGAAACTACATCCTTTTATCTCAATATCCACATAACTTAAATGTTTTCAATGGCAGTTACATGTAGATTCAATATAGCAGGTTTGTCATTTGGATGGGAAATTTGAGTAAAATCTGATTATCTGTCATATCAAATATTCACATAGTGACTACAGACACACAGATGTACTGAGATCCTGTGTGACTTACTGGTTCAACCAGTGTTTGTTTCTCAGCACAGCACAGGTAGCCCCAGATAAGCCTACCAAATACCTATAGCTCTGAGTTCAATCTCTCACCAGAGACTCTGCTGACCCAGAGCCTGAGACAAAAGATAGCTCAATTCCAGGCTGGGACCCTGGGAAGGGAGCAGAATTGCATTTTTCAGATTCATAATCTTGGTAAGTAGTCCAGTTCCTGCTCCCCAAATAGGTCTTTACCTAGACACCTACATTCTCATGGATGTTAAAATTATTCTTTAAGGCTTATATCTGGTCCAGAACCCCCTCTTTGATACAGATAGGAGGGCTGTGTGAAGAAGAGACACCTGAAATCTTGCCAACACTATGGGTTCTTTCTTCATTTTTGGTAGTTGTTGATTTCCTTTTCTTGTGTTCAAACCTAACTATATATATATCCTTAATGTTTATATATTTTACTCAATATTTCTAGAATTGAGAAGAGGGAATTCTTGCATCTGCTCACTTTGTCTTCTCAACTAGTTCTAGATATAACTTTTTCAGTAAGAAAATAACCAATAAGAGTATTATCAAAAGACAAATTAAAGAAACCTGTTTCCATGTTCCAATAATTTCTGAGAAGAAAAATAATCCCAATTTTGTTTAAGACTATTAGTAAAAGCTGAAAAAAGGGGTCTGAGGATTGCGAATATATACTTGTCCTTCAAAAAAAATTATTATCCTCTCAGAATTATACAGCGCTACTACACTCATCTCAAGAGAAAAAAGCTTATAATATTGGTTTACAAAATATCAGTTTAATAAAACTGTATCTTTACTAAGAATAATTCCTTCAAAACCAGATTTTATCCTACGTACATTACACCCAGGCAAAATATAATCTTTCATTCTGATATTATTTCAATGATAAAATTACCTTTGTATTTATTCAGAAGCTTGTAGCCTTCACAGTATCTGCCTGGTGAAATCATCATCTTCGCTGTGTCAAGATAAGAGTATGTTGCAGCAAAATCAAACTCCTTTTTACCATCCCACCAACCTTTCTGCTTAGCATAGTTTCTCATGTCTGGATGTTCCCGATCAATCTTGGTTGTTATAGAAAGCTGATTAGAAATATTACGAACTCCCTCTATTTTCAAAGAAGAGGGGAAGGGAAAAGAAAAATTACATTTAACATGTTATATTTATTTGTACATTATGATTCTTAATCACTATTTATTTTTCTAAAGGTTTTATTTATTTATTTGACAGAGAGAGAGAGTGAGAGAGGGAACACAAGCTGGGGGAGTGGGAGCAGGAGAAGCAAGCTTCCCACTGAGCAGGGAGCCTGATGCGGGGCTCGATCCCAGGACCCTGGGATCATGACCTGAGCCGAAGGCAGACATTTAACGACTGAGCCACCCAGGCGCCCCCTTAATCACTATTTAAATGAGAATATAGACTTCTGAATTTTGTACTGTGTACATGTCATCTATTACATACTCAAAAAGATAAATAGGGATGCTTGGGTGGATTGGTCAGGTAAGTGTCTGACCCTTCATTTCAGCTCAGGTCATGCTCTTGGGATCATGAGACTGAGACCTGCATCGGGCTTCATGCTGGGTGTGGAACCTGCTTAAGATTCTCTTTCTCCCTCTCCCTCTGTCCCTTCTACCTGTCCCTGCCCCACTTGTGCTCTCCCTCCCCCCCAAAAAAGATAAATGAATTACTTTTTTTAATTAAACTTTTTTAACTTTTTATTTTGAGATAATTGTAGATTCACATACAGTTGTTAGAAGTAATACAGAGATACTGTGTACCCATTACACAGTTTCCCCCAATGGTAAAATATGGTATAATAGCACAGCTAAACTATTGGTGTTGGTACAGTCAAGATACAGAGTATTTCCATCTCCACAAAGATCACTCACATTGCCCTCCTATGGCCACACCCACTTACCTACCCCCATTAACCTCTCATTAGCCCCAGGCAACCACTAGTCTGTTACCCATATCTATTACTGTCATTTCAAGAATACTATACAAATAAAATCATATGGCATATAACCTTTTTTCTTTTTTCACTTGATATCATTCTCTAAAGATTCATCCAGGTTATTACATATATCAATAGTTCATTTCTTTTTATTGCTGAGTATTATTCCATAGAATGTACCAGTTTGTTTAACCATTCACAAGTTAAAGGACATCTGGGTTGTTTCTAGTTTTTGGCTATCATGGAGAAAGCTGCTATAAATATTTGTATATAGGTTCTTGTGTGAATGTAAGCTCCTGGGATAAATGCACAAGATTGCAATTGCTAGGTGGTATGGTAGTTGTATATTTAGTTTTTTTCTAAACTGCCAAACTGGGGCACCTGTGTGGCTCAGTCGTTAAGTGTCTGCCTTTGGCTCAGGGTGTGATCCCGACGTTCTGGGATCAAGCCCCACATCAGGCTCCTCTGCTGGGAGCCTGCCTCTTCCTCTCCCACTCCCCCTTCTTGTGTTCCCTCTCTCACTGGCTGTCTCTCTCTCTCTCTGTCAAATAAATAAATAAAATCTTTAAAAAAATAAATAAAATAATAAATAAATAAATAAACTGCCAAACTGTTTTCCAGAGTAGCTATACATTCTTACCAGCAATGATTAAGTGGTCCATTTTCCACCTTCTCACCAGTGTTTAGTAGAATCGTTTAAAAATTTTTAACTATTCTGATGTAAGTAGAGATACCTCATTGTGGCTTTAGTTCGCATTTCCCTAATAGCTAATGATATTGAACATTCATGTGCTTTTTTGACATCCGTATATCCCTTTAGGTGAAATGTCTCTTCCTGTCTTTTGCCTATTTTTCTAGTTGGATTGTCTTTTTACTGTTGAGTTTTGAGATTTCTTTATATATTTTTTATATACTAGTCTTCTGTAGAAATTACTTTTTTAAAATTAGTCATAAATAAGTTTAGAACAGAAATATAAGACTCCCAAAAATATCATGGCACTAAGTTATAACAAAATTTTCAACTAAAATACAAAACAGAAGAATAAAAACCAGTTCTAAAGAGACCAAATGAATGAAATAAATCATAAAAAATAAAAATTGGTAATGTTTTAAAACCAAATTAGAATAACAGTTTGTTAAGTAGAAATCAATTCAATTACTCTAACAAAGTGATACTTGGGATATTCTCACTACAAAAACTAGAATAAAGTCATGATAGAATCAAACAGGGAAGAGTTTTCCATCCAATAGATAATTAACTAAAATTTAATTATGTAATTCTTGGGCTCATTTAGTAATAGGAAGAGAAACCAGTAGGCAAAGTTAATCTACAACTGGATAATTACACTCAATGACGGTATTCATTTTGAATAGCTAGGTAGGGCTATCTTTCTCAACAGAATACATTTATTCATTTCTCTCTTGCATTTAGCACACTTAATAAAATAAAGAGTGCTAGTGGTACAATCAGGCCAATTAGAAAATAAGAAAACAGTCTAAATTCAATTTTATGTATTAGGCAAAATAAAAACAGGTAAAATATAAAATAAAATGTCATCAAAACAACTGGCAATGACTTATTTTGAAAAATAACATCCAAATCCTCCAAAGCTCAAGGCTACCTTCATGAAGACTTTCCGAATTTCTCCAGCCCACAATGACTTTTCCTTTCTCTGAATGTTCACAGCGTCTATGCACCATTTAATATTTTCACATGTGCAAATTATCTCCTCTCTAAAACTAGGAGATCCAGGAGGTAAGTACATAAAAAGTACATGATCATGCTTGAGTATGAGGCTGTACTCTTATGAAAGACTATTGAACTGAGAGTCAGGATGGAAAGATTTAAATTCTACATCTTTCAATCACTGCCTCAAGTAAATCACTTCACATCTCCGGATTTCCTCATTTGAAGAATGAAAGGAATATATGGTCACAAAGAAACCATGAAAAAAAATGCAAAGCATCCTAAAACAATAAAATTGTGTTATTTTACTCAATGTTTATGCTTTACTATTGCATCAACATATTCTTTTCAGCCACTAACTGACAGATACCAATCCCCAGCAGCACTCCCCTTTCCTCACCTCCATAACCACATGCAATAAATTAAAATTTTTGAGTTCAGCCCAAAGTTAAAAGAGGAAGAAATGGCAAAGGATTATTAAGAAGTGGAAAAGTACTAAAACAGCCAAGAAATGTAGCACAGAAAATATATACAGGTTATATAAAATTAATATCATATGAAAAAGAGAGACCACCACCTTTTTCTTTTTTTCAGAGAAGCTCTTTGTAGTGCTCTTTCACTGTTAACATTCTTTCAAATTTTTTCATTTCCCCCACAGTTCAACCCTTCATTGCACTGGATTATAAATCTTGAGAAACAATTAAATGCAATGGCTGCAGCTAAGGGGGTTATTTTATTAATTATAAGGCAAATAAAAAAAAATCAGGAAAAGTTGTCCATACCTTGTACTTTTTCTGCAGCCCAGTACTTCCCTGCAGTCTCCAGAATCCAGGCTTCATTCCTATCAGCTATCAGGAAACTATTGTGATAGCTAAATACCATCCTACCCTCTGAACAATTTCCACCCTGGCCATATTTTTCTAATAGATCAACAATGACATTGAGGGCTTTTTCAGCTGTATCAGCTCTTTCAAGGCCAAGTCTAAAATAAAAACATAAAAGTTTTCAAATTAAAATAAATTTCCATCATTTCTCTTAAATAATTTCATGCACATGAGATTTTTTGTTTATATTCAAAGTAAAACTTCTTTCAAGTTAACGGATAAACTGAGATCCAACTTCTAAGCCATTTCTTCTGAAGTCAGTTTGGAATCATGAAAACAAAGTCTTGGGAATCACAGATCAATGTTCAAATTCCAACTTGGCAATTTATTGGCAAGCTGCTTTATCTCAGTATCTCATCTATAAAATGAGGATAGTAATATACAGCCCATGAAGTTACTGTGAGAATTAAGGTCTGATAAAATATATTAGATACTTTACATAATTCACATAAATGAATCATAATTTTCAACTCCTTCCCTTCTCCCAATTAATGATCTTTGAGTCTGCAAATTACATGCCAGAATAAGCATACTTTGGAAATACTGCAGGTTCGGTTCCAGACCACTGGAATAAAACGAATATCGCAAAAAGCGAGTCAAATGAATTTTTTGGTTCCCCAGTGCATATAAAAGTTATGTTTACACTATACTACAGTCTACTAAGTATGCAACAGCATTATGTCTAAAAAACAATAACATATCTTAATTTAAAAATTAATTTAAAAAGACTTCATTGCTAAAAAATGCTAACCGTTATCTGAGCTTTCAGCAAGTTATAATCACTAATCACAGAACACCATAATAAATATACTAATAATAAAAAGTTTGAAATATTGTGAGAATTACCAAAATGTGACATAGAGACACTAAGTGAGCAAATGCTGTTGGAAAAATGGTGCCGATAAACTTGCCTGACATAACATTGCCACAAACTTTCAATTTGTAAAAACTGCAATATCTGTGAAGTGCAATAAGGCAAAGCATAAGATGAGGTATGTCTGTACTCTGAAGCATTTTAACACAAGCTATAAAGTATCAAGGTCCAAAATATGGGAAAAATAGGAAAATAAAACTTTTGAGAGTTTTAGACAAGTTCTATACTGGAAAAAATATATAATTAAAAAATAACCTGACAAGGTCCATGCCCAGTAGTGCCTCTTCATCACAAACTTCTTCTCTTCCCCATACAGCTTCATTTCCAATGCAAACTCCGTGCTCGTTGGCTCCCATTTCTGCCCCCCATAACCAAGCTGGGCGACTAAGGACAACAGCATATGTTTCAGGAACTTGATCAATTTCTATATAAGTACACTGTAAAGAAAGTCATAGCAACAACCATAAAACCAAAAAAGAAAAAGTTATCAAGTTTCAGAATCTTACAATTCAATCAGAAGACATGCTCACTATGAAATAAAGTATAACTAACTTAACATTTTCAATAATAAAGTTACTACCCTTAAAACATATTCAGAATTGACCCTAAAGCTTTTACTCATTCAAATATTTATCAAGCATCTCTTATTACAAAGACTCTGCTAAGAGATATATTAGTTATAAAGATGAATCAGATACAGATCTTGCTTTCCAAAAACTAAGACTTGTACACTAAAGAAAACACAATAAAACGTAAAGTATAAGGGCCATTAAGAAAAGTAAAAATGAGGTGCTAACGTAAGCTCAGGAGAGAGATGGTTTCTAGTTGTGAAATCTTGAAACATTTTGTAGAGGAAGATGTATTCAGTTGAAACTTAAAGGGAGTGGATCTCAATCTCAATGTCCATTATTTCTTAATTAGTGACATATGTCCCATATGGTAGCTCTTATGTACAAGAGAATTTCTACAGAAGCATATGTAACATGTGGAAGTCACCCATCTGGTATGTCTACCATAGTGAAAAGAATAAGAACCACTGGTTTACAGAATAGGAGAAATTTAAACATAAAGAGAGAAAGTGGAAATGGATCAAATAAATAGTCTCAGCAAAAGGGAAAAAAGGCCTATATACAGAAAACATCTAATATTTAATATATTTTAGTATTGGAATATCAATAAAATGAAATCTAAAAATGCATAACAATAATAAAAGCATAATGTGAAACTTTTACTTTAAGTTCCATAGTGAATGTATTTTTAATAAAAATTTTTAAAGGATCTTTTAATGTGTATACTACCAAATGACTGCATAAAATGCATGTTTATAGTGTTATCACAGGGCCCCATAAGGCTTTTTTGGTGATAAAAAGTGTTATTTCCAGAAGACTGGAATGACTTTCTCTATTCTACACCGATCAGANGGTGATAAAAACTGTTATTTCCAGAGACTGGAATGACTTTCTCTATTCTACACCGATCAGAATACTTTCTGCCCATCAAACTAGAGCTGAAACCCCAGCTCCTGCTAAAGACTTCCTTGATCTCTAGAATTAATTGCTCTTTCTCCACTGTTGTCACACAACTTGTTGCTCGCTCTTAAATGTAGCATTTAAACCACCCTACTTTATAACAGGGTTAGTTACCTATGTTACATACATCCTATTCCTCTACTAGACTCTAAGCTCCTGGAAGACAAAACTGGTCTTGACAGCAGGCTTTAAATCCTTGCCCTATTTGACATGCTCGTGTATGATAAACATTCAAATATTTTATCAAAGAATTAACAACTATTTTTATTGTTATTTCAGCTTCCTCCAAATCATTGAAATAAAAGCCCAGAAATCTAGTTCTGACTCAAATTATTTTTCAAATTTAAATCCTTGAATTTTTAACTTCTATAGTCCCTGCCAAATAGCTAGCTCGTGATTTAAAAAACAAAAAACAAAAAACCTGTTTATATTTTTAAAGAAAACCATTGCCAGCAAAACATGTACTTCACCTACCTGAAGATGTTCTCTCGGGTTATCGTGAACCGCAGCAGGAAAATAAACTACCTCCTGTACTTCATTGCACAATCTATCTGAATTTTTTCCAAAAATAATTCTGTTACCAACAGTTGCTGGAGGTAATGCCACAAAAGTATCACAGGAACAAGGTTCCATTTTTTAAAAAACTAAAAAACATATAGAAGATGCAAAATAAAAGGAGAAAAACATTTTTAGTATACACAAAACAAAGAAACTTGATGACCAAGGGATGTTATTGCCATACCTAATAAAGGGTGCTCCTTAAAGTTTTAAACTTTATACTGTACTACAAAAATCAGTAAGACTTGGGAATGAATCTTGTACTACAAGAAGCAGTAAGAAAATAGCAATGACCAGTACCATCTTCTAGTCTGTAGGTCAAATTTATCCTCTAAGATCTTCCTCTCCTGAAGTCTTCCCTGAATCTCCTTTCATTTCACTATTTCCATATTTGGGAACCCCTGCACTTAACTCTATTGCTATGAAGACCGTATCTGTGTACACATATGAGTTTCCATATTTGTGTACATATACGAGTCTCCTTCTGGACAGTAAGATCCTTGAGGGCTGGAAATATGCTTTATTAATCTTTGTATTCTCATCACCTGAACTTATGAAAAGTCCCAGTATTTCCTCAAACAAGAAGAATAACACAGATTATAATACTGAGAAGACTTAAATTTTAAAAGACTCACAGAATCAAATACAAAATCATGTCAATAAAATTCCAAATTGTTGATATTTCCAGGAAGAAGTTCACATATATAACTTGTAAATCCTGTTTGTAGAATTTAGTATCAAGATTGTGTCTTCATTTGTAATTTGGAAATTCTTAAATCCTCAATTTTCATAGAACATATTTGCTTCCAGAATGGACATACTGTTTTAGAATTTCCTGCTTTCCTTTATTTTATAATGACCAAACCTTAGAATGGCTTTACACAAACAGATGCTTGCAATTTAAAAACGAAATGTAAATCTAATAAATGTTTCATTCAAAAAACAAAATGACTCAAGTAAGAAAGAAACACCTTTAGAAAGAAACTCCTAAGACTTTTCTCTTTTCCTCAGTTATGGATAGTTCCTCAGTTATATCATAGTTGCTGTTCTTCTCTGTGAGAATTTCAACCTTTACGTCCTGGATCGCCTTCTCTTTGTGTTCCAAAGTTACTTCTACCACTGCGTAACCTTGGCAGTCTATTTAATCTCTATCTAAGCCTTCTGCCCTGTCGGTAAATATCTCAGATGGCTGTTATTAGAATTTAATAAGACAATGTGTAAAACTTTTTGCATAGTGCATGAAACATATCAGACACGCAAAAGAAAGCTGTTATAGTTATTATTGGATAGAAGAGTAAACTTCTCACAAAAGGTTTATTCTTGTTATCACACCCACTGCCTCCCTGAGAGAGGACTTGGTTGGTGGATCCCTTAACAGCAGTAGCAGCCACGTCCACCGAAAACCCTGGAGTCTCAAGGGCCGTCAAGCTGTATTGGATGATCTGCGCTAACTGCGGTCATCCGAGAAGCTAAGGAAACATGCCACCTAGTTAGGAAAACACCTAGCCCATTTAGAATGGAAATGTTCGAGAGCCTTTACGAACTCCTAGTACACATTCATCATTCAACAAAGGTTTATGAACATCTGAGCCAGACACCGTAGAGCCGGTAACAAAATAGAATCCTCACTCTTGTGAAGTTGGCATTCTATTTTACGTGCTTTAGTTCGCCAAGAGTTTTCAGAAACATCACATCGTTTGATCCGTACTAACATACTATACAGTTTGGGCGAGAATTACTATTTTCACAAGGCAGACGAGAAAATCGGTGCGGAAAACTTTACGTAACTTGAGTCAGAGTCCACAGAATAAAAGGCTCGAACTCCCAACACCCCTTCCCACCCAGCACACACTCCACACCGCAGCTGGCGGCACTCAGCCCGCAGCCGGCTCACCTCAGACCCCGGGCCCCTCCCGCAGCCCCTCTGTCCCGCCCGCGCAGCACCTCGCGGCTTCCCGCTTCGCAAGTCCACTACGCACGTCACTCCCCCGTTCACGCCCCTCCCCCGGCCTAGGACCTACCCTCAAAGGAAAGGGGAAGGGCGTGCTGGGGTAGGCGGAGGCGACAATTGCCGGAAGCTGTCACCTTTGACCGCGGAAGTTCCCGCTGCCTCTGGCGGCGCAGTTCCGGTTAGGCGGCAGTGTTTGTTTACGTTGTTCACGGGTCCGGCGGCTGCTTTCCCCACCTTAGGCTTTAAAATGGGGAAATCTTTCGCCAATTTCATGTGCAAGAAGGACTTTCATCCGGCCTCCAAGTCCAATATCAAAAAAGTAAGTAGGGAAGCCGGGGAGGGTTCTGGCCCTTGGCGTCCGGGTTCCCAGGGGCTGCTGGAGGTGAAAGTGGTGGTGTCTCTGGGATTCTTGGGACAGTCGCCCCTTCCCCAGGCCTAAAACCCTGGTCTTCTCGCCCTTTCTTCTTTGTTGAGAAACTCGCTGACAAAGCTGGCCCTCGACGCCAAATCTACATCAGCCAGCCTTCGTCTACTCAGTCGGCTTTTCAACTAGAATGTAAATCTGTAAGATTGGAAGTCTGATCATAGGGTTCCTCGTTACTTCCTCAGCTGATTCTGGTTTTGTCTTTTCGGATCCCAGGGATCGTGGCTTCTGAACTCTGCCATCCTGTCCAAAGGTGATTCCCTGTTTATTTAAGATAGATCTTAAAAGGGAAATAAAGTCACCTCTGGCTTCCTCTTTTTAAATCCCACCCGATGATGTAGCGTCTGTCTGATGACCTCTTTGAAGTTTGGCTGTTTATTTTACTTAATATTTTTTTAATTGAAGTATACACAATGTTATATTAGGTTCAGATATACAACGACATTTGGCTTTATTTATGTATTTGCTTATATTTTTTAAAGTAATCTCTACACCCAGCGTGGGGCTAGAACTCGCGACCCCCGAGATGAGGCGTCGAATGCTCGGCGGCTGAGCCAGCCAGGAGCTACAGTTTGGCTTTTCTTAAATAATAATATTTTTTATTATGTTAGTCACCATACAGTACATCCCTAGTTTTTGATGTAAAGTTCCATGATTCATTACTTGCGTATAACACCCAATGCACCATGCAATACGTGCCCTCCTTAATACCCCCCACCTCCTTCCCCTCTGAAGCCCTCAGTTTGGCTGTTTAAAGAATCAGTTACATGTCTCCTTGGTGCAGTACAGAAAAACCGTGCTGAATAGTATGGCAGTGGAAAGCAAGAGTGGTGAAGTAGGAAAAGTCTGACCTTGGAATCACACCTGGATTCTAGTTATTTCAGCCCACTTTTAGCCCTGAGAACTTACACAAGTATTTAATATCCCTTATCCTGTCTCCTAATCTGTAAATTTAAAATGACCAGGATCAATTACCTAGACTTGAGAAATTGTTATGAGGACTAAATAAGATGGTACAGATAAAGGTTTTGAAACAAAGTACCACCTAGCGTTGGGGGACCACATAGAGGGATTTCTCAACAAAATTTTAATTGCCCCTACACGCAAACTTATTTTTAATTTGCTCCTATAATACATGTGTTACCCGAGCGTCATCCTTGGCCTGTGCCTTACTTTATATGCTTTTCCCCGACATCACATCCAATTTCATAGTTTTAACTACTCCCTCTTTACTCCTGACTCTTGAATCTACATTCTCAGTTTTCTCCCCCTGGCTCAAGGCACCTCAAGACAGCTATATACTAAACGGTATCATCCTGGTATGTTACAGGCATCTCAAACTCAACATATCTGAAATGGATATATCTTTCATCCTAAACCTGCTTTTCTTTTTATACTTCCTATCTTGTATTAGTAGGAAGTAGAGGTAGTAACACAATCCTTCATCCTGACCCCCAAGCCAGAAATTCAGGATTCATCTCTTTTCCATCACCCCTTTATCTAGGTAGCTAATAAATTCTATTTTATCTTACCTTCCAAATATTTCTGACTTCATCTCTCCTCTTTGTCACTACTGCCTGTTTCTTAGCTTAGACTGTCATCATCTTCCACCTAAACTGTTAAATTTCCTAGCAGGCTTTTTTTTTTTTTTTATTACTCCAGTCTTGACCCCTCTTGACCCCATTCTTTCTCTACATATCCATCAGAATAATATTTTTTTTAATTTGGCAGCATTATTGAGGTATAATTCACATACCATACAATCACCCACTTAAAGTGTACTATTGAGTGGTTTTTAGTATACTCTCGGATTTATGCAGTCACCACCACAAACAGTTTTAGAATGTTTTCATCACCTCCCCAAAAAACATGTATCTCTTAGTAGTCACTCTCCATTTGTCCTTAACCTTCCCCACTCCCCCTCCCTAGGTAACACTAACTTGCTTTCTGTTTCTGTAGGTTTGCCTGTTCTGGACATTTCCTATAAATGGAATCATGCAATTTGTGACCTTTTATGAATCCTTTCTTTTTCTTTGTATAATGCTTTAAAAGTTCATCCATGTTGTAGAATGTATTGGTATTGTATTCCTTTTTATTGCTGCATAATTCCATTGTATGGATATAGCACTATTTATCCATTTATCAGTTGATAAGTATTTGTGTTGTTTCCATAGAGTGGTTTTTTTAAAGCACAAATCTGATCTCTTTTGGCTCCTTATTAAAATACCATAGGATTAAGTCCTAGTTATCTGATTTCAGTTTATTTTTCCTCCTTCATCTCCTATTGCCTTTCTTCCTCAGATTTTATACTCCAGTAATATCAAACTACTTAGTTCCTATTTTACATGTTTGGGCTTTTGTCTGAGTTGTTCCCTCTGCAGGTAATATCTTACCCTGTTTTTCCCTTGGCAAAATTTTGATCCTCTTCAAAACCCTGCTTGACGTCTATGAAGTTACTTACGTCTGGCGTTATTTGTTGAAGCAGAGTTTATAATGGCAAAAGATTGGAAATTACATAAATGCCCATCAGTAGAGCAAGAGATTGGTTAAATAATGATGGGGGTAGCTCCACAGAATGATATTCAGCCCCTTCTCCCCCCCCCCAAAACAAAGAAAGCTTTTATTTACTTATCTAGAAATGATCTCCATGATATTCGGTTTTATTTTATGCATGTTCTGTGTGCCTATATGCAGTATATGTTACCATTTATGAAAAGAGTGAGAAAAGAATGTGTGTGTTTTCTATCATACATATATAGTTTTATGTATATATGTATTAGAACATCTTTGGAAACATATATAAGAAATTATAACCTTGACTACCTGCGAATATAGTTACTTAATTTAAAAATTAACCTCTAGGGGTGCCTGGGTGGCTCAGGCGGTTGAGTGTCTGACTCTTGGTTTCAGCTCAGGTCATGATTTCGGGGTTATGAGATCGAGCCTCCTATCAGGCTCTGCGCTCAGTGGGGAGTCTGCTTCAGATTCTCCCCCCCCGCCCCCTCTCCTCTCTCTAAAATAAATAAATAAATCTTTTAATAAATTAACTTCCAAAAACCAAAACTTGTTAGAAAGCCTTCCATTATAGCAGACTTCCTCCTGCCCTTTAATCACTGTCTTGTTCTGTTTATCTTGTGCATATTTCTGTTATCCAGATATCAAACTTTATTATTATCTACACAGTTCATTTTTCTTATGAAATATCTTGAACATACAGAAAAGCTATATGATTTTTTTATTACAGATTCTGAGCATTTTGAAGGCAAAAATGTGTTTTATTTTTATTCCAGTTCATGGTACTCAATATGTATTTAAGCTCTTGAACAGTTGAGACTAGTAAAATAACTTTGTAAAATCTAGAGCTTTAAATAAATGGTAGTTATTCTGTTAGAAATAATATGTTATTCATTTGAGTGTTATTATTAATGTGTTATTCTGTCAGGCAGTGACACCCTGCATGTCTTTGTTGCAGCTGTTTTCACTTTGAGCTACAGTGAAAATGCCAAAAGTGCTTTTTACTGCCTATCCCAAGTGTAGGGTTTTTTTGTACTGTAACATTCCATTGGTAAATATGAAGTCAATGGAGGAAACTTACACCAAAAGAAGTTTCTGGTTTCATTTCTCTTTTTGCTTTTATTTCCATATGAATTCTTCTTGTCCACATCTAAAACAGTGTCCCCTTAGAACCTTCCTATTTCGTCACTACTAAAATACTGGTAACTACCCCTGTTTTGCTTCTAAAATTGACTAATGGCAGTCTTGTCCCACACCCTCCTCCCCATATCTATCTGCCCCCACAGTTAATAATTACAATTTTATCAATGTAAGTATTTGTCCTCCAGTTTACCTTCTTAAAACTTAGCATATTTGGAGAGAGAGTTTTGACTTGCTGTTTACATTGAATGGTTGTCAAATACGGTATCCTTTACTCTAAAAGCAGTAGGAAGGCATTGATACCTTTTAAACCTTGAAGTAACCTAAGTATCCTCGTATGGGGGCGCCTGGGTAGCGCAGTCGTTAGGCGGCTGCCTTCGGCTCAGGGCGATCCTGGCATTCTGGGATGAGTCCCACATCGGGCTCCTCCACTGGGAGCCTGCTTCTTTCTCTCCCACTCCCCTGCTGTGTTCCCTCTCTCGCTGGCTGTCTCTCTGTCACATAAATAAGTAAAATCTTTAAAAAAAAAAAAAAAAGTATCCTCGTATAAATTGTATGGGCTTTTTACCTCCACCACTTTTATGATTTTGAGGATTTCACATAGGGACGCATTCAGCCTGTGGTTTGGTGCCGTTGAGCAACTCCAAAACATTTGATGCGTCTGTGTGTTATCTCGGTTTCCTCTCTTCCCTTTTTTCTACAACTACCTTTCAATTTCTTTTCTTTTTTTTTCTTTTCCTTATCCTCCATTTCTCCTCTTTTGGAGTGTCTGTGTTACCCATTGACATTTGTGGGCATTGCTTATTCCTACTGTGTTTTCTAGACTAGACATACTCCATCTAGAGAGATGGTCATTCTGTTCTCTGAGATAGCACAGAGACTCAGTGCAAGAAGCTATTATACCACAGGTGCTCAGAGTGGTTCTTAAGTTTGATAGTTTTGCCTGAAAGTTTAGCTATTTGAATGACTAGATTTAAGGACCTGTATCAAGGCACAAATCAGACTTTATAGCTGTTCTTTTGTGGTAATGTCATTATGGTCAAAATAGGTTATGTTGTAAACTATATATGATAGCATTTTGTATTTTATTATAAAAGAAAAGCAAACTTTCTCTTTAAATCTTATACTTCATTAATTTAGGTATGGATGGCAGAACAGAAAATATCATATGATAAGAAGAAACAAGAAGAATTAATGCAACAGTATCTTAAAGAACAAGAATCATATGATAATAGGTAAGAAATTCCACTGTGCTAGTGTTTTTATTTTTTTGTGTGGGGTTGGCTTTTTTTTAATTCAATTAATTAACATGTAATGTATTGATGGTTTCAGAGGTAGAGGTCAGTGATTCATCAGTCTTCTCTAATACCCAGTACTCATTACATCACGTGCTCTCTTTAATGTCCATCACCCAGTTACCCCATCCCTCTACTCGCCTCCCCTCCAGCAACCCTCAGTTTGTTTCCTGTGATTAAGTTTCTTATGGTTTGTCTTCCTCTCTGATTTCATCTTGTTTTATTCTTCCCTCTCTTCCCCTATGATCGTCTGTTTTGTTTAAATTCCATGTATCAGTGAGATCATATGGAAATTGTCTTTCTCTGATTGACTGACTTTGCTTATACGCTAGTGTTTTTAGAATAATCAATTGCATAAGAATGATCACTTACTAAATCATACATTAACTTTTTTGAATTGAATGCCACAATGATAGGATTCTATTTCGTATATACCCTCTCTACTCTCATATCTGTACATTGCCACTTTTTCCAACCTTCCCCATAATTCACATAAAACATGCATTGATATGACTCCATATACAGTTTATGAGCAAATCCCAACTTAGATAAAACTTGGAAAAACAGTTAAAGTCTACACTTGAACTACTGAGACTGCTTACAAAGCTATTTCTTTAGCATGCACTGAAATGAAGAGATGCTCAGGACACCTTCAAAATGTCTCTACTTGACCTGCATGCCACTGCTCTATTAATGGCAGGATCATAGCTAGAGTTCTTTATTGGTTTATTCCAGCACAGTACCTGCCCCTACATCTGTTGTCATTTTATGTTTATTTAAGCAAGTCTTTTTTTTTTTTTTAAAGATTTTATTTATTTATTTGACAGAGATAGAGACAGCCAGCGAGAGAGGGAACACAAGCAGGGGGAGTGGGAGAGGAAGAAGCAGNCCAGCAGAAGAGCCCAGTGTGGGGCTCGATCCCATAACACCGGGATCACGCCCTGAGCCGAAGGCAGACGCTCAACCGCTGTGCCACCCAGGCGCCCCTATTTAAGCAAGTCTTAACTCTGAAGCTGGTTGCTCTTGGTTAATCAAGCAAGTGAATAGTGGTGCTTTAGTTACATAGACCATACTTTCTTAAGCTCGTTTCTGTTTTTCATCAAAATATGGAACATAAGTACTACTAAACTGTTACTAAATATTCTCTTTAAAATATAGCATATCCAGAGTGAAATTATAGAAATAAAACTTTTAGTTCAATTAAGTATTTTTCTCACTAATTCTATTTAATCTGATTAACTTTTATTGAGTACCTGCTTTCATGCAAGACAATAAATAGCAGGCCTGTTTGTTATAGAGGCCTATAAAAGTGTGATACGTAGTTTGTCTCTGCCCTCAGGAATATTTAGTAAGGGATATGTACATCTAGTTCAAAGATGAATATAATAACTGATATATTAAAAACAATGTTTTAAAGACTATAGCATGCTAATGTAGGACAGAATAATTCCATTTGGGATAACAAGGTAAGACTTCATGAAAGAAGTGACATTTGAACTGAACTATGAAGAATGTTAAGGATTTAGGCCAGTGGTTCTCATCTGAAGGCCATTATTCCCCCCACACATACACACACCTCACCCCCTTGCCAGGAGACATGTGGCGCTGTTCAGACACGTTTTTGATTATCACAGGTCAGAGGTTGGATGCTACCAACAGCTAGGGAGTGGAGACTAGGGATGCTGCAAAACAACTTACATCCAAAAAAAAACAACCTACAATATGCAGGACAGCCTCACACAACAAAGAATGATCTGGTCCAAAATGTCAGTGGTACCACTGTTGAGAAACCCTGACTTACATATAGTAAAAGCTTATTAAAGATCACAGGAAGGTAGAGAGGGTGTTCAGGGAAGCAACCAATAGTTGAGTTAGGCTGATAAAGAGATAGTGGAAGTGGAAAAGTAGGTTTGCAACAGGTTGTACTGTTAATTCTTTTTTTTTTTTTTTAATTAAGTAGGCTCCACGCCCAACATGAGGCTTGAACTCAAGACCCTGAGATCAAGAGTCACACATTTTACCAACTGAGCCAGTCAGGCGCCCCCTGTTTATTCTTTATCTAAAAAAAGAGTTACTTTATTCTCTTTGTAATTAAATATTTGAAGCTATACAAATATCCTGTTTTTCCTTGAACTTTTGTTCGCTAATTTAGCGTTCACTGTTGGATATTGCCTGCATCAGTTATTACTGTGGTATTCTAATCTATTCTCATTCCCCCTACAATTTGAAAATTTGAATTCCTCTGGAAAGAAGAATTTTCCCTTTCGCTCATTTAGTTATTTATTTATTTATTTCTATCACTATGGACTCAGGGATATTTATTTAATAGTTTATAATCCAATACTATTGTTATTTATTTTGTTGCTCGGATTATTTCAATTTTGGCCTTTCACTGCTCTACCAGCTTAGCTCCTATATCCGGCCCCTGGTAACCACTGTTTTACTTTCTGTCTGTATGAATTTGCCTGTTATAGGTGCCTCCTGTAAGTAGAATCAAAATATTTCTCTCTCTGCATCTGACTGACTTCACTAGCACAGTGTGTTCGAGATTGATCCATATTATAGCATGTGTCAGAACTTTTTTCTTTTTATGGCTAAATAATATTCCATTGTATGTATTTTGTTTATCCATCCATCCATGTATGGACACTTGAGTTCTTTCTGCCTTTTGGCTATTGTGAGTAATGCTGCTATAAACATTGGCATGCAAATATCTGTTTGTTCAAGTCCCCACTTTCAGTCCCTTTAGGTATATACTTAGGAGTAGATTTGCTGGATCATATAGTAATTCTGTGTGTAGCTTTTAAAGAACCACCAAACTCTTCCATAGTAGCTGCACCATTTTACATTACTACCAGTAAGGAATTGAGCCTAACTCAACTATTGCATAAGGATTACATTTTCTCCATGTCCTTGCCAACGTTTATTATTTTCCTTTTTTTTTTTTTCCATAATAGCCATCCTAATTAGTATGAAGTGGTATGTCATGGTTTTAATTTATATTTCTCTGTGGCTTATATTTGTATTTCTCTAATAACTAGTGATATTGAGCTTTTCATGTGCTTGATTTTAACTTTTAAAATGGTGTTAATTTAAGATATAATCTATTAAAAATGAATGTTGGCTTTAAGTATATATATTTACAGTGTCTTGGAGCCATTACCGTAATCTAATATCAGAACATTTTATCATCTGAAAAAGAAATATTGTACCTGTTAGCAGTTACTTCCCATTCCCACACCCTGTCCCTTCTACCTCTCAACCCTAAGCAACCACTAATTCACTTTCTGTTTCTGTAGATTTGGCTATTCTGGACTTGGCATATAAATGGGATCATACATATAAATTGGCTTTTGTGACTGGCTTCTTTTACTTAGTATAATGTTTTTGAAGTTTATCTATTTTGTAGCATGTATCAGTAGTTCATTCCTTTTTGTTGCAAAATAATATTACATTGTATGGATATAGATCCTCTCATCCTTTCGCTCACCTGTTTTGTTTTTTTTTTTGCTCTCTTCCTTTTTTTTTTAAGTTCTTTATAAATTCCAGTGGAAATAAGAGAAGAATTATAATTATATAATATACCCTTTGTGATTGCCTTTTTCAAATATAAGAAGAAAGTCTATTCACGCTTTAGCTTTCATCTTTATAATCAGTACTTACTTGGATCTTATGAATTAAAACTTTAACTCAACCAGTCATTCAATTTATTGCAGAGCTTTTTTTTAAAAAAAATCACAGCATATCTCTCTAAACAGAACCCAAACTGGGAACTTTCAGTGTTAGAACTATAAAGAAAATGATCTTTGAGGTACAGCAGACACTGATTCCATCATAGTAATTAACCTGTTGTAGAATATCTTTAAACTATTCTCTCCTCTTTGGCCTCATCAAAGAATTTGATTCTCCTATTGACATTGACTCTTATTACAAGCATTAATTGGATTTGACTTTCTAAAGAAATTCCAGAGAGACTCATTTTTCCAAAACTGTTTGATCCCTCAGAATTAAGAAAAAATGTTGGCACTATTTAACTTAATTCCAAATTTGTGCTGGCATATAGGATTTCAAAGCTGTCATTATTTCCATAGCATTTCAAAGTTTAAGAAAAGCATGTGAGAGTGACCATGGCATTTTTTCCCCTTTTCTGTTGGAAAGGCAAAGCTCTCTCAGGTAATGAGAACGTCTCAGAAATTAAAACCAGTTACTATAGAGGCAGCACTGTTTGCATTTCCATTCATGTACTTCAGATGGTATCTAATCAGTGAAGTTAAGTTTTGGAGCTTCATCTCCAACAGCAATATTTTCTCTTAATTCCCTTAGGGTTTTGGGAGATGGGGAACAGTTAATTCTGTAATTTTTTCCTCCTATATAAAATTGTTAACTTTATTTATTGTTTTCATTTAGGTTGCTTATGGGAGATGAGCGTGTAAAGAATGGCCTTAATTTCATGTATGAGGCCCCACCAGGAGCTAAAAAAGGTACTTGCCTCATTTCCTTTTTTTTTTTTTAAGTCTTTGTTGTGTTTACAACTAAAGATTGAGAACTATTATAACAGACATTTTTTAATAGTTGTTCTTCATCTTTTGGGGCTCATGGGTAGCTCAGTTGTTTAAGTGTCCCAACTCTTGATTTTGTCCAGGTCATGATCTCAGGTACGTGAGACTGAGCCCTGTGTTGGGCTCTGCGCTCAGTGCAGAGTCTGCTTGGGATAATCTCTCCCTCTCCGTGCTTGCATTCTCTCTAAATAAATACATAATCCTTAAATACATACATACATACATAAAAGTTGCTCGTCATCTTTTAAAATTGCTATTATTCTGTAAAGATAATTTTAAAATACTGAATTCAGTACAGTAGAATAAATACTAAAAGTAATTATCTAATCTAGTAATATTTCATGACTTGACTTTTTTTAATGACTTGACGTTTGAGGAGGAAAAAATGTCCGCATCAACTGGAGTGCATTTATTCTTTTATAATTTGTGTATACATCTTTAGCCCTTCTTATTGAATATACTTATAGATAGCATAATATTCTGTCAATGAAAAATATAAAAGTTTAAAAACTAGGAATTAACGTGCTTATTGCATACTGTCTTGTTCAATATTGTAATTATCCTTTAGTGATTTGAATTTTATCTTGTGAAAGAAGAAAAAAAGAAACCAATAATTTCTTACAAGTTACAATTAAATACCATGACATCATAGTATGGTATATGATAGCAGACTTTAATGTTGAAGTTTTTAACTTAAGCTCTTTTTTTTCTCCCATATCTTTGATATGCAATCAAGAAAACAAAGAGGTAAAGTACTGTTTTCTGTGTTTGGATTTACTTGTCAATAGATTGTAATTTTATGGAAAAATTGAAAGACTTCTCTATGTTTTTAGAAAGAAGAAACAGAAGGAGAGACCGAATACAAATTTGAATGGCAGAAAGGAGCCCCCCGGGAAAAGTAAGAGCCAGTTTTCTTTTAAGATGAAATATGTATCACTAACTTTATCTAATATTCCATCTTGTGTTGCCTTTTCGTTCACTAGTGTAGGCAACTAATGTGAAAGGTATTTTACATGATTTGTTTTATACAGCTAATTTACTTGATCATAGACTTAATTTTATATAGTTTTCCATTTTTTTAAATCACAAATCATCAAACTGGACAGTTAATAATGAAGTGGTATTTGGAAATGCTAAATAGATTTCATAGTTCTGTATATTTATTGAAGTTACACATTTTATAATATATTTAGAACTATAAAACTATTTTCAGGATAACTGCTGTTCAGTTTATTAAATTGTTCTTAATTTTGTGTTTGTACATATTCTCTACTTAATAGATATGCCAAAGATGACATGAACATCAGAGATCAGCCTTTTGGTATTCAGGCAAGTGACCCATATTTTACTCTGTAAGAATAATTTTTATTTAATAAATAGTTCTTTATACTGTTGTCCAAAAGGTATATAAACTGAAAAGGGCTCTTTGGTTTTGATTTGTATTAGATCGTAAAAGGACCAGGGGAGAAAATGTTAAATGTAGTAGACTAATAAAATAGGAATCAGGACTCTCATGTCCATGTGGATTCCCTGTGCATATGCCTATTAAGTTTGATTTTCTCCTGTTTAAAAAAAAAAAGATAGGAATCAAAGCTTTGTACTGAGGGTTATAATGATAAGGGTCTCTTCAGTTTTCAGGAATCTGGAGAATTAGCTCAAGGTTAAGAAACGATGTAAAACTATTTGTTTAGAACCGGAACAAAGTGTCAACAGAAGGCCAGATTCTTGTCGGAAATAACATTTTTTGGAATCCTACCTTGCTTACTCATTTACATATTATCTGTGGCTACTTTCCTGCTACATTGGCAGAGTTGGAACAGAGATCTCTGGCCCATAAAGCCTAAAATATTTACTGTCTGGTACCTTACAGAAAAAGTTTGCCAACCCCTGATTAGGAAACCGAAACTTTAAAGGTTAACTTTTAAAAATTAGAGAATTTAAGACTAAGCCATGACATATTTCCTTTTTGGTATTTTACCATTTCTTTTTGAATGACATTTTTTATTGCCACCAAGTAACAGTCAAAAAGAAATAAGATTCAACTTAGCTTTTAGGCAGAATTTATAAAAGATTTTAGTATTTATGTTAAATTACCAAATAGTTACGGAGTCTTTTGCTGGAAATCTTTTAAAAAATGACAGTAATTTAGGGGCGCCTGGGTGGCACAGTTGTTAAGCGTCTGCCTTCGGTTTGGGGCGTGATCCCAGCGTTCTGGGATCGAGCCCCACATCATGCTCCTCCGCTGGGAGCCTGCTTCTTCCTCTCCCACTCCCCCTGCTTGTGTTCCCTCTCTCGCTGGTTGTCTCTGTCAAATAAATAAATAAAATCTTTTAAAAAAAAAAAAAAAGAAAGACAGTAATTTAACTTAAACTCTAACAAGGAGTAGGGATTTGAACTTAGATTTTTACTATCTTAATAACTAAAATAATGGTCACTATTTCTCAGGTTCGAAATGTGAGGTGCATTAAATGTCACAAATGGGGTCATGTCAACACAGATCGAGAATGTCCTCTGTTTGGTCTTTCTGGAATCAATGCAAGTTCAGTTCCCACTGATGGCTCAGGTAAGCACTAGACATGAATTATGTTTGTTTTAGAATTTGTATCAAGGACAAACAAGGAAAGATAACGTTTTTCTTTAATTTCTCTGGGTTTTGTTTTCCTTTGGTTTAGTTTTTTTGGACTAAGTCATGTACCCAAAATATGATCAATGGGAAACTCTGATAATATATTTTGATTTTGAAATGCTCTGTATTAGAATTTAATTTTTCTAGCCCAGGGCCCTATAAACTTGATTTTAAAGGTGAAAGATACGGATGCCTGAGTGGCTCCGTCAGTTAAGCGTCTGACTTCGGCTCAGGTCATGATCCCAAGGTCCTGGGTTCGAGCCCCGCATTGGGCGAGAGCCTGCATCTCCCTTCTCCCTCTGCCTGCTCCTCCACCTGCTTGTGCTCTCTCTCTCCCTCTTTCTCTCTGTCAAGTAAATAAATAAAATCTTTAAAAATGAAAAAAGTAAAAGATATATTGAGCATACTTCATCAGGTTGGTAACCAAAAAATAGAAGGAAGAAATGGTTATTTCTCATATTCATGTCCTCCAGAATTATAAATGTAGGCCAACTAGAAGACTCAGCAATTGCATCATTTTAGTTCAGACGTAAAATCAAAACTGAGTTTAAAAATATGTTAAATATGGGGGCGCCTGGGTGGCACAGTCGTTAAGCGTCTGCCTTCGGCTCAGGGCGTGATCCTGGCATTCTGGGATCGAGCCCCACATCAGGCTCCTCTGCTATGAGCCTGCTTCTTCCTCTCCNCTCTCCCACTCCCCCTGCTTGTGTTCCCTCTCTTGCGCTGTCTCTCTCTGTCAAATAAATAAATAAAATCTTTAAAAAAAAATGTTAAATATGTTAAAATTGAGTTTTACTTGAAAGTTATTTACCTTCATGACTATTATTGATGACTTAGAAAAATTGGTCTAATTTGGTTTGGATCATTTGAGTTCTCACGTGTTAAAGCTGAGAAGTTTTAAATTTATTAGTGACTTATTAGTATATTATTGAGACAGCCACACCAGGCCAACTGTAAGTCATAAATAATTATAAATAAAAATATCTTGCTTAACTCTGTAATCTAAACAAGTTACTTCACTTTTATGAGCTTCAACTTATCTGAAAATAAGGATGATAGTATAACTCACGAGATTTTTCAGCATTATTTAAGAAGCTAGAGAACCTTTTTTTTTTAAGGTTTTTTTTTTTTTAATTTATTTATTCGACAGAGATAGAGACAGCCAGCGAGAGAGGGAACACAAGCAGGGGGAGTGGGAGAGGAAGAAGCAGGCTCGTAGCGGAAGAGCCTGATGTGGGGCCCGATCCCATAACGTCGGGATCACGCCCTGAGCCGAAGGCAGACGCTTAACCGCTGTGCCACTCAGGCGCCCCTAGAGAACCTTTTTTAAAAAGAAATCGTACATGAAACCCCAGTATATAGAACATGTATTAAGGCAGAGCTGCTCACTGAAGCAAATGCCCTGGGCGAGAAGGCCTGTGTCTGCAGTTTACCCGCCCTCTGATGCACCTTTCTGGACTCCCTGTGGCTTTCACTAGGGTTTACCGTCAGTCAGCATATGACCTTCAGCCTCTATTCTCCTACAAGAAATCCTGCTTGCTTCCAGCAAGCCAGAGGCAGGCTTTAGGATTCAGAATGCCAGTGCCCTTATTAAGAGCTTAGGAATTTGATCCTTGATATGTCAAGTTTGACTCTGGTTTTTGTTTTGTTTTGTTTTCGTGGGGTTTTTTGTTTTTTAAAGTAAGCTCCATGCCCAGTGTGGAGCCCAGTGCAAGGTTTGAATTCTCGACCCTGAGATCAAGATCTGAGCTGAGACCAAGAGTTGGAGGCTTAACCGACTGAGCCACCAAGGAGCCCCTTGACACTGTTTCTTTTATGGTGTTATGGTTGTTAGAATGGGTAGAGAAGTACACAGACAGAATATTACTATTGATTTTTTTTTTAAATTCTTACTGCTCTAAAGAAGATTTAGAAACCACATTTTACCTAGAGGGAAACTATTTGCTCAGTGGTGAGAGAATGTTGGTACTGACCTTGGTCTGGCAATCTCTAACAAAAGAACGTCCCACTGATTCCACAGTGCAGGTACTCTTAAAACCCACATACTGATGTTCCCTCCTCCCCTGCCCCCACTCACCTGGTGAAAGAAGAGAGAGGTCCCAAAAGAAATAAAGCCCCGAAGAACTTGGGGGTTGACTAGGTCATATATGAAGAACCCGTTGGGTCAAATATTTCTGACCACTAATTTTAGTAGTCCTAGAATCTGGTGTTATATCTGAAAGGTATATGTGTTTTCTGGAAGGGGTTGCATCTTTCTCATTTTTCCTTCATTCCAGTGTTACAACTCTATGACTCCTGTATTAGCTAGGGGCAGGAAGTGGTAATGGCTGTCTTTGTTCCCCAGCTTCATCTTACTTTGATCCTGCTTCTGAGAGAATGAGTAGGATAGATTCCAGACTTAGCCTTTTATTTAGTAATCAATAGACCTGCTTTGTCTTGATTCTATATTAGAAAGTCTATAACAACAACCAAAAGAACTTGTGCTATTAATCTGTTTTTGAGAGTATTGGAAATGGTGAGGGGTACCTGGGTGGCTCAGTCGGTTAAGTGTCTGCCTTTGGCTCAGGTCATGGTCCTAGGGTCCAGGGATCAAGTTCCACATCGGGCTCCTTGCTCAGTGGGGAGCCTGCTTCTCCATCTGCCTGCTCTGCCTGCCCCTCCCACTGCTTGTGCTCTCTCTGTCTCTCTGACAAATAAATAAATAAAGTCTTAAAAAAAAAAAAAAGTATTGGAAATGGTGAATTCAGATACAACAGAGCTGGTTATTATGTCTTCTCCACCATCCATTTACATTCATAAACTTAAAAGTAATCATTTTATACGAAATTTTTGGAGCCCACTTATGGTGGGGTTATACTGTAGTACTGTTCTTCAATGAAGTGAACTTTTTCAAAATAAAGTGAACCAAATAGAAAAATGCTCTTTTTTTTGGCTCCTGGTAAGTCTTAACATATTTTTAACCAAGCTTGAGATGTCTACAAATTAGTGACTGTTTCTCCGTTATCTAAATGAATTGAGCAGTGGGGTGGTAGAGGGTAAAAAAAGTATTAACTTTATTGAAATACTATAGCCGATATCCCTAATATATAAAATGTTCTTTCAAGTCAACACGAAAAAGATGAACATACAAACGCAAAGGAGCAAAAGACATAAATATAGGTGGCTTAGAAAAGGGGGATTCCAAATGTCCATTAAACCTATGAGGACATTTTCAACAGCATTAGTAACCAAAGAAATAGGGGTGCCTGGGTGGCTCAGTCAGTTAAGCATCTGCCTTTGGCTCAGGTCGTGATCTCAGGGTTCTGGGATCAAGCGCCATGTCAGGCTCCCTGCTCAGTCAGCAGGGCCTGCTTCTCCCTCTGCTGCTCCCCCTGCTTGTGCTCTCTCTGTGTCTCTCTCTCTCTCTCTCTCTCTTCTCTGTCAGATAAATAAAATCTTAAAAAAAAAATAATAACCAAAGAAATGAAACTAAAATAATATGTTATCTTTTTGCTACCAAATTTGGTAAAGGTTTAAAAGAAGTATACATCCAGGGGCGCCTGGGTGGCTCAGTCGTTAAGGGTCTGCCTTCGGCTCAGAGCGTGATCCCAGGGTCCTGGGGATCAGGCTCCCTGCATCAGGCTCCCTCCTCTGCTAGGAAGTCTGCTTCTTCCTCTCTCACTCCCCCTGCTTGTGTTCCCTCTCTCACTGGCTCTCTCTCTCTCTGTGTCAAATAAATGAATAAAATCTTAAAAAAAAAAAAAAAAATCCAGTGTTGAAGCAAGTGTGGTAAAATTAAGATTTTAATCTATTGTTGATAAATTGGAGTACCTTTTTATTTTTTTATTTTATTTTTTTTATAATTTTTATTTTGTTATATTAGTCACCCCAGTTTTTGATGCAGTGTTCCATGATTGGAATACCTTTTTAAAAAGCCATTTGATCATATGTATCAAAAGTCTTAAAAACATTCATACCCTTTTACCTAGAAATTCACCTTCCAGGAATTTATAAGAAAGTGATAAGGGGGGGGCTCCTGGGTGGCTCAGTTGGTTAAGCATCTGGCTTGTGATTTCGGTTTTGGTCATGATCTCAGGGTTGTGAGGTTGAGCCCTGCATGTACTGGGCTCTGCACTCAGCGGGGAGTCCGCTTGAGATTCCCTCTCTCTGTCTCTCTCTCTCTCTCTCTCCCTCCCCCTCCCTTTGCGCCTCCCCAGTCCCCATGCTCTCTCTTAAAAAAAAAATTTTTTTTTTTCGTTGAAGACAGATATTGGCTCCCAAGCCCCTATCAAATCAGAGTTCTGAGAGGAGTCTGAGATTCTCACCCCTAGAGGATGGTCATGATCTGTAAATTTGGGAAAACAGGTTCAGGCAAAAATGACGCCAAAGAATATCCTGTGTGGTGTGGTGTATATTGTTTTTGGAATATACAGTGGAGAAGAAAGTAGAGTGGAGAAGGAAAGGTGGTAATGTGATGAAAATCCTTTTTTTTTTTTAAATTTTAAGGGAAATGTTCATTTCAGCATGATTTCTAATTTTTCACTCTTATAAACTAAATATCCAGTACTAGGGGAATGGTGAAATAAACTGATATATTTAGTGAATTAAGGAATACTAATTGAATCTATATTATGGTTTTGATAATATAAAACTACACGCATATACATTGGGACTGGAAGGAAACATGGAAGGATGAAAATAGTTTAGTAATTTGATGTAATTACAAGTGACTTTCATTTACTTTTATGTTAAAATGTGTGATTAAAATTGGGAAAGAAACTTAAAATTTAGGCTTTACAGACAATGACTGTCTCATGATATCCTTCAGAAGGCTAATGTTTTCATTTGTACTCCTATGTTAAATTTATTTTCAGAATAGTTGGAACAGCTAAAGAAAGCAAAGAGTTACTGGTGTTTTGTAAATGGTATGTTCATGATGAGAAATAACTAGCAGTCTGAATTAATTCTTTGCCTCACTCTTTGTAGAAAAAGGCATTAGGAAATTTTCCATTTCCATTTTTTCCTTTAAAACTGACAAATGTGTGAGAACAAATACTGGTAAATACACAGGATATTTTTTCATTTCTTAAATCCTTTATCTTACTCATCTGAGAATATCTCAAGGCACTGAATTCTATGATAAAATTATGGCAAAAATAGATCAGTAACTTTCACCATCTGTGATACCACAGAAGATGATGAAAGTTACTGATCATTTCTGATGCACTGTCACGGTTGAGAACCATCAGCTTCAGCTGTATGGAAAGAACAATTGATATGATATGAAGATTTACTAATGATATGGATGTTGTTAAAAACATTTGGTCAAATAAAAAAAGCAGATTATAAAACGAAGTAGCTACCTGGATTCCATCCATGTTTCTCTTGCTATCTATAGACAGCTACTTGCAGAAAAATGGCAGGAAGTAGACGAATATATTAATATATTAACATTGGTTGTACATTTGTAATTTTTAAGTGAATATTATTTTAGAAAAATTAAAAGTTTTGTACATAGAAGTAAATTATTTAAAATTTTATTGCTCAGTTAATATGTTTGCAGTTCAACCTGAATTTAGCAGTGCCACTTAACTAACACTAAGAGAAACTCTTAAAGTTTTCTCAAAAACAAAATAAAAAACTCTCCTATATCAAATAGGGAAGCAGATAATAAAGATATTGTATTCTGAATTTGAATGCAATGAAAAATAAACTGGCCAATTTCCTAATCCACTTGCTGATTCAAGCTAAAAAATCTTTTCATTTTAAAAAATCACCTATTGAATAATGTCTCACCAGTGAATAGAGATTATTTTTGCAATAATGCCATTTCAGTGGATGTGGTTATCATGGGATAATCACACCCCTGGGGTACAGCCTTGTGCCTGTAATCTCCCAGGAGTGTAATTATTTCATGATAACCGCACCCCCTGGTGTTGCATTATTTCTATTATGAAATTCTTAGTTTAGTATATAAAGTAACTTACTTTGATCACTGGAAACTGCAAGGTGCTGTTAGAATGTTCCAGCTGTGAGGTTTACAGAGACCAGCTATAAGATTTACTTCTCCTTTACAAAGTTAAATTAGGCAATCAAAATGCTTCTTTTGGCTAAGCTGGTTTAGAATATCTTTTCTACCGATAAGATCATCTTTAACTTTGTAAGTTTCCATGAATTCTAAGTACATCAGAATTACATGTAAAACTTGCAAGCTTCAATGGTGACTGAATTTTTATAAAATATTTTTATATTACAGTATAATTAAATGGCCTGCCCACCAACCTTTTACCCATACTCTTTGGCCCTTATTCTTATCATTCACTCTTACCATCTGTCCCTACGTGTTTATTGTATACTGAAAGTAAACATTTTTTCAAATCCGCAGTGGGGGTTTTCAAGGTAGGAGGGGTATTTTTGTTTTTGTTTTTTGCTTTCTTAATAGATTTAATAGTTACATATATCTGCGTGCCTCCTACTTAATCCTTTTGTTTTTTGTTTGTACTTTTTGTTAATAGACTTAATTTTTTTAAAGAAGTGTTAAGTTCAGAGAAAAATTGAGAGCACCCTGCCTGCACAAATCCATAGCCTCTCCTATTATCACCATCCTCTACAAGAGTGGTACATTTGTTATAATTTTTTTAATATTTTATTTTTGAGCAATCTTTATACCCAACATGGGCCTCGAACTTAGAACCCTGTGATCAAGAGTTGGCGTGGTCCACCAACTGGGCTAGCCAGGCGCCCCGCATTTGTTATAATTGATCAACCTACACTGATCATTATCTCCCAAAATCCATCATTTACGTTAGGACTCACTCAGCATTGTACATTCCGTAGGTTTGAACAAAGGTATAATGTCATGTTTCCACCATTATGGTATCGTACAGAGTAGTTTCACTGCCCTAGAAATTATGCCCTGTCTGTTCATCCCTCCCTTCTCTCTAGCCTCTGACAACCACTAACTTGTTACTGTCTCCGTAGTTTTAAGCTTTTCCTGAAGATCATATAGTTGGAACCTTACAGTATGTAGCCTTTTCACATTGGCTTCTTTCACTTAGTAATATACACTGAAGTTTCCTCCTCATGACTTCATAGCTTATTTCTTTTTAGTGCTAAATAATATTCCATTATCTGGATGTACCGCATATTATTGATCTAATGGACATCTTGGTTGCTTCTAAGTTTTGGCAGTTATGAATAAAGCTGCTATAAAATCCATGTGCAGGTTTTTGTGTGGTCATAAGTTTTCACCTCCTTTCCATAAACACCAAGGAGCATGATTGTTGGATAGTGTGGTAAGAGTATGTTTAGTTTAATAAGAAACCGGCAAACTATCTTCTAAAGTAGCCATACCATTTTTACATTCCCATCAACAATGAATGAAAGTTCCTGTTATCCACATCCTCGCCAGCATTTAACATTGTCAATGTTAGGAATTTTGGCCATTATAGGAGGTGTGCAGTAGTATCTTATTGTTTTATTTTGCATTTCCCTGACGGTATATGGTGCATCACATCTTTTCATATGCTTATTTGCCATCTGCGTATCTTCTTGGTGTGGTGTGTGTTAAGGCCTTTGGCCCATTTTTTAAATTGGGTTGTTTTTAATGCTGAGTTTTAAGAGTTCTTTGTATATTTTAGATAATAGTACTTTACCAGATGTGTCTCCTGCAACTGTTTTTTCCCCAGTCTGTTGCCTGTCTTTTCATTTTCTTGATCAGGTGTTTTTTTAGCAGCTTTATTGAGTTAAAATTTACATACCATACAGTTCATGCCTTAAAGTGTACAATTCAGTGGTTTGAATTTGTATATTCACAAGAGTTGTACATCCATCGCCATAATTAATTTTAGAATATTTTCATTACCCCAAAGGGAAACCCCTCAGCCCTTCACCTTTCAGCTCCTATTCTCCCCAAGCCCTGGGCAGCCACTAATCAACTTTTCTACTTTTTTGGTAGATTGCCTATCCTAGACATTTCATAAATGAAATCATACAGTATGTAGCAAAGAAGGTAGATTTAGTATCATTTTCTTTGCCTTTAAATTTCACACTTACACAATTAAAATTGCCTTTCTTCTACCCACCATCCCAAACACTTAACATCCAGTGTCCTCTTCCTGTGGAGTCTAGGCATGTCACCCTCCTTGCGCATCAATTATGCACAGAGTATTGTTAACTAAGGAAGCCCACCTAAGCCAGAGTTTTTATTAGGGCTTATTTACATAGTCATGATTGATTAACTTATTAGCTATATAGCTGAACTCCTCTCTAGTCCTCTCCCTTCTCCAGAGGTCAGGCTAATGTCATGTGGCTCAAAGCCCCAGCCCTCTAATTACATGGCTGGTCTTTCTGGTGTGGCCAGCCCTGTCCTGACTCATCTCCTTAGCATAACCTATCTAGGCGCTCACCATGAGTCACCTCAATATAAACTATCAAGTCCCATCATGAATAACAGACACTCCTATCACTCAAGAAATTTCAAGGTTCTATAAGATACCTAGGAAATATCTAACCAAAGAGGTAAAAGATGTGTTCTCTGAAAACTATAGAACATTTATGAAAGAAATTGAAGATGACACAAAGAAATGGAAGAATATTCCATGCTCATGGATTAGAAGAACAAATATGTTAGAATGTCTGTACTACCCAAAGTAATCTACACATTTAATGCAATCCCTATCAAAATACCACCAGCATTTTTCACAGAGCTAGAACAAACAATCCTAAAATTTGTATGGACGCAGGAAAGACCTCAAATAGCCAAAGTTAATCTTGAAAAAGAAAAGCAGGGGCGCCTGGGTAGCGCAGTCATTAAGCGTCTGCTTTTGGCTCAGGGCGTGATCCCGGCATTCTGGGATTGAGCCCCACATCGGGCTCCTGCACTAGGAGCCTGCTTCTTCCTCTCCCACTCCCCCTGCTTGTGTTCCCTCTCTCGCTGGCTATCTCTGTCAAATAAATAAATCTTTAAAGAAAAAGAAAGAAAGAAAGAAAAGCAAAGCTGGAGGCATCACAATTCCGGACTTCAAGCTATATTACAAAGCTGTAGTGATCGAGACAGTATGGTATGAGCACAAAAACAGACCCGTAGATCAGTGGAACAGAATAGAAAACCCAGAAACTGACCCACACTATATTGTCAACTAATCTTCGACAAAGCAGGAAAGAATATCCAATGGAAAGAAGACGGTCTCTTCAACAAATGGTGTTGGTAAAACTGGACAGCCACATGCAGAAGAATGAAACTGGATCACTTTCTTACATCATACACAAAAATAAATTCAAAATGGATGGAAGACCTAAATGTGAGACTGGAAACCATCAAAATCCTAGAGGAGAACACAGACAGCAACCTTTTTGACCTGGCCATAGCAACTTCTTACGAGATACATCTCTGGAGGCACGGGAAACAAAAGCATACATGAACTATTGGGACTTCATCAAGATAAAAACTTCTGCACAGTGAAGGAAACAATCAACAAAATTAAAAGGCAACCTTGGGCTTCTGGGTGGCTCAGTCAGTTAAGCGTCCAACTCTTGGTTTCAGCTCAGGTCATGAGATTGAGCCCCACGTCAGGCTCTGAACTCAGTGTGGAGTCTGCTTGTCCCTCTGCTTCCCCTTCTGCGACTCCCCTCATTTGAGTTCACATACACACACACACGTGCATGCTCTCTCAAAAAAAAAGAAAAAGGGAAAAAGAAATTTCAAAGATTTAGAGCCTCCCTCCCAGGAACTGGGGACAGAGTCCAGCCAAGGTCTTTATTACACAGCAATTGTATTTTCATTTAGTTCAAAATATTTAAAATTTTCTCATGAGACTTATTCAACCCATGTGTTATTTAAAAGTGTGTTGTTTAATCTCCAAATACTTTGGGATTTTCTGACTGTCTTTGTGTTATTGTTTTCTAGTTTAATTCCATTTGGTCTGAGAGCATTGTTTGTATGATTTCTATTCTTTTGCATTTATTAAGATATGTTATACAGCCCAGAATGTGGTCTGTCTTGGTGAATGTTCCTTATGAGTTTGAAAAGAATGTATACTCTGCTGTTGTTGGATAAGGTATTCTATAGATGTCAACTAGATTCAGCTGAAGGACAGTGTTGTTCAATTCAACTATATCCTGATTTTTTTTGCCCACTGGATCTGTCCACTTCTGATAGCGAGGCATTGAAATCTCCAACTGGAGTGGTGGATTTGTCTATTTCTAAAAACATTTCTATTAGTTTTTGCCTCATACTTTGATGCTCTGTTGTTAGATGCATATACATTAGGAATTGTTATGTCTTCTGGAGAATTCACCCCTTTTTTATTGTGTAATTGTCTCTTCATCCTTGCTTGGTTTGAAATCTGATTTGTCTGAAATTAATATGGATACTCCAGCTTTATTTTATTGCTAGCGTGGTATATCTTTCTCCATCACTTTAATCTATCTGTATCTTTATATATATATGTATATATATACATATATATACAAAATATTTTATTTTGTATTTATTTGACAGAGTGAGCGAGCAGAAGCAGGGGGAGCAGCAGAAGGAGAGGGAGAAGCAGGCTGTGTGCCAAGCAGGGCGCCCAATGCGGGGATCAATCCCAGGACCATGGGATCATGACCCAAGCCAAAGGCAGACACTCAACTGACTGAGCCGCCCAGGTGCCCCTGTGTTTTTATATTTAAAGTAGGTTTGTTGGGATATCTGGTTGGCTCAGTCAGTAGAGCGTGTGGCTCTAGATCTCAGGACTGTGAGATCAAGCACCACACTGGACATAGAAACTGCTTTTAAAATGAAAAAAAAAAAAAAGTGGGTTTCTTGTAGACAACATGTAGTTGGATCTTGTATATGTAATATTATATTTCTTATTGACATAATTGGGTTAAGGTCTATTATAATTATTTTCTATTTGTTGTCCTTGTTATTTCTTTTATTTTTTTGTTCTGTTCTTTTTCTGCTTTCTCTGGCTTAATTAATTATTTTATATGATTCCATTTTCTCTCAGCTTATCAGTTGTACTTATTTTTTTTAAAATTTATTTATTTGAGAGAGGGAGAGAGAGAAAGGGAGAGCTGGAGCAGGGGGAGAGGGAGAAGCAGGCTCCCCACTGAGCAAGGAGCCAGATGCAGGGCTCGATCCAGGACCTGAGCTGAAGGCAGGCACTTAACCGACTGAGCCACCCAGGAGCCCCCTGTACTTATTTTATTTTAGTGGTTGCTCTAGAATTTGCAGTATGCACTTACAACTAGTTTAAGTTGACTTTCAAATACCACTGTACCACTTCACAAGTAGTACCAGTACTTGCTAACAGAGTAAACCAGCTCCTGTTATATAATACAATTCCTTTTTTCCATCCCTTTTAACATTGCTGTCATACGTTTATTCATAAGCTATAATCATCTAATGTATTGTTGCTATTATCATTTCAAACAATGTATTATGTTAGATCAGTTAATAAGAAAAAATACTTTTTAAAGATTTTATTTATTTATTTGAGATAGAGTGAGCGAGAGAACAGGAGCAAGGGAGCAGAGGGAGGGGGAAAAGCAGGCTCACACGGGGCTCAATCCCAGGACCCTGGGATCATGACCTGAGCCGAAGGCAGATGCTTAACTGACTGAGGCACCCAGGCGCCCCAAGAAAAAATATTTTATCTTTTATTTTCAAATGCTCTTTATGTAGATCCAGATTTCTGATGTGTGTCATTTTCCTTCTCTCTGAAGAACATCTTTTAATCTTTCTTGCAAGGCAGGTCTACTGGTGACAAGTTCCTCAGTTTTGGTTTGTCTTTAAGAAAGTCTTTATTTCTCCTTCACTTTTGAAGGACAGTTGCACTGGTTACAGAATTCAGTGTTGGTAGGTTTATCTTTCAACACTAAAGACTTTACTCTCCTGTTGCTTGCATGGTTTTTTAAGAGAAGCATGATGTAATTTTTATCTCTCTTCCTTTCCAGGTAAGAGTTCCCCCTCCCCCACCCTGGCATCTTTCAAGATTTTCTCTTTATCTTTGATTTTCTGCAGTTTGATTATGTTATAGGTGAAGATTTTTTTGGTATTTGTCATGTTTGGTGATCTCTGAGCTTCCTGAATCTGGTTTGTTGTCGATCGTTAGTCTTGGGAACTCTCATCCATTTCAGATATTTCTTCTTTTCTCTCTCTTATCTCTTCTCCTTCTAGTATTGCTGTTGTGTATATGTTGTACCTTTTGTAACTGTCCCACGGTTTTTGAACATTCTGGTTTCTTTTCTTTTTTTTTTGTTTTTTTTGTTTTTTTTTGTTTGTTTGTTTGTTTTTGTTTTCTTTCCCTTTGCTTTCAGTTTGAGAAGTTCCTATTGACATATCTTAAAGCTCTCTGCTTCTTTCCTCAGCCGTGTCCAGTCTGCTAATGAGCTCATCAAAGGCATTCTTCATTTCTGTTAATGTTTTTTGCTTCTAGCATTTCCTTTAGAGTTTCTCTCTCTGTTTATATTACCCATCTATTTTTACATGTTGTCTATTTTGTCCATTACAGCCTTTAACATATTAGTCTTATTTTAAATTCCCAATCAGGTAAGTCCAGAATTTCCATCATAGCTAAGTCTGATTCTTATGCTTAATTTGTCTTTTAACGTACTTGTAATTTTTTGTTGCAAGCTAGACATGAAGTATCAAGTAGATGAAACTGAGGTAAATAGGTCTTTAGTGTGAGGTCTTATGTTTATCTGGCAAGGAGCTAGGTTGTATTTACAATTTGCTTAGCTATAGATGTCAGGGGCTTAAATTTCCTCTCGTGTCCTTGTTTTTGTCTCCCCTGTTATCTTCTGGTTCCCCTACAGACTGCTTCTTTATAACATAAAATAGTCTGAGCCTTGCTTCAGTTGTGATCTCCTCTTACTATACAGGAGCCCTGTTGATGTGGTGGTAAGATATAGGGAAAGGGGAATCATTCAGTAATCCTATGACTAAGTCTCATTCTTTTCTTTTTTAAGGTTTAGTTTTATTTATTTATTTATTTAATTGCTACACCCACCATGGGGCTCAAACTCATGCCCCTGAGATCAAGAGTTCCGTGCTCCTCCAGCTGAGCCAGCCAGGTGCTCCTAAGTCTCACCCTTTTAGTGAGCCTGTGCCCCTGGGCTGTAACCTTCACAAGTGCTTCTCAGCTTTTATTCCCTACTTCTCAGCTTCCTTTTTTCCATGTAGGTTAGGCTCTGGTAAAATAGTTTCCCTTGAGAGTAAGCATATGTTCAGGACAACAAAATGCTCTGGGCGTATTTCAGAATGGTTACTTTTCCCTTCTTCCTGTTGGAAGGTAAATATAGGGGGATTATATTCACAGTGAGAACCTGATGAAGCTCCTGAAAGTAAAACTCATAAAAGTGTTTTTAGTTCTCAAGCTAGTCCTTGCTCAGTGCAACAATTGTATATTATTCTTTTAAGGATTTCTAATAGTTACTGACTCCATTGGTGGTTTCTGGTCGTGTTAAACTGTGACTCTTTGTATCGCCTGTCTCTCGTGTTTTGGGGGCAGTGTTTATCCTGTGGCCTCAATTCTCTAATGCCTCTAAGAAGATTTGTTGATTTTCAGTTTTTTCAGCTCTTTGTTGTTGTAAGGATGGGAGGACTTTCAAGCTCTTTATATATTGTACCAAAATCTAAAAGTTGTTAAAGCAACATAATAGTGAATAAACATTGAGTCTAAATTTATTAACATTAGTTTCATATTGTACTAATTATTTGACTTTTGGTTTTTTAGGCTTAAGTTGCTATATATTTAAAGTTGTTCTGCCATTTTTTTTAACTTAGTTAAAATTTTTAAAATATTTGGAACTGCCTTCATATAATACAGCAAATTTCACATTTTTAATGAAAGTAAATTTCAAATTCAAAAGAGTGCTACTGGATAGTTTTGACATATACAAAATTTATTTTTCTGTATAATGCCTCAGTCTCAGAACCAGTCATACCGTAACAAATGGCTAAAATGATGTTAGGTAGGTACGTTTCACATGTCTCTACGAGTCCTGTTTACACCGTAGTTTTTAGTGTTTCATTCAATATGAAAATGAATAAATAGCTTAAATTGAGGAAAGTATTATTTTACACTTACTACAAAGATACATTGTTTGTCTGTGAATGCTCTTTTCCTTACCTAATTTTCCCTCTTGATTTAATTTCCTTGAAGGATGTTAGACTAAACTATAGCACTAATAGAAGTTTTCTGCAACAGAGCTTCCACTTGCTGCTCTTCTGTCTTTTCATCAGCCTTTTTTTTTTAAAGATTTAATCATTTATTTTAAAGAGAGCGAGAGAGAGAGAGCATGAGCATGCACACGCGAGAGAGCAGGTAGGAGGGGCAGAGTTAGAGAAACCCAACCAGACTCCATGCTGAGCGTGATGTGGGTCTCAATCCCATGACCCTGAGATCACCACCTGAGCCAAAACCAAGAGTTGGACACGCAACTGACTAAACCACCCAGGCACCTCTTCATCAGCTTTTTATGTTGAAAACAGTTTGTCATTTGAGAATATGTTTGGGAAATTTCACAAAATAATTGTCTAATCATAAGCTTTGCTAGAAAGATACCTAGGAGCATGCTAGAGGGACTTTCTGTAGAAAGGTAATAAACTCAGTTGCCCATCTGGCAAATCTCCCTTGAATCTGTTACAGAGTTCCTTATGCAACTCCTTGAAGAATTTGAATCCTACCAGCATAGCTACTAAGATAAACCTACATCTGATGGCAGAATTTTTGTTTAATTCTCCAACATAATTCTACTGCAGAAAAAGTATTTGTGTTACCAGAATCTTATTAAAGCTAAACTCCTGGGAGTACCTGGCTGGCTCAGTCAGTAGAGCATGCAACTCTCAGGGTCATGACTTCAAGCCCACACTGGGTGTGGAGCCTACTTTAAAAAAAAAAAAAAAAGAGCTAAACTCCTAAAATAGGCAATATAAAACTAATAAAGGATTGATCTCAAAATAAGGAAGTGAAGTTAAGCACCATTTCTCCCCTTTATGTAATTGATCAGTCAGGAGCCAATTTTTTTTTTTTTTTAGTGCATGTGGAAGCTAATTAGCTGAAAAGAAATACTGACCTGTTAAAGAGGTAATTCAGTAAAACTTGTCAAGTCATGGAGCTTCAGAGGTCAAAATGGTGCTCTTGATGAATACTTTAAATTTTGGCTGTTTTATTTAAGTGATTACCAATGGTTAAGGCATTTCTGACTATTTATAAACACTATTATAATTCAGTGCTTAAATTTGTTGTTACAGTGGCTAGGCCTTGAAATTCCAGTGACATTAACAAATTAATTGTAATCCCGTTCTATCAGTAAATGACTCTGATCTGTGTTAAAGGCGTGCGTGGGGCAGTGGGGGCTACGCTTTCCACAATCTCCAAGGGGTATTACGATTCTCAGATCATAGTCATAACTCTCTTTTACATGAGTCTTCCTATTAACATCATTCCATCTACTCAAGGTCTGCCAGCTTCAAGTGAAGGAAATTAGCTAATGATTACCTGGAAAAGGAAAATGAATGAAATGTAGTCCACCTAGTAAATATTAATTCTGCTACACAAACCAAACTTAATGAAGTTAACCTTTATCATGTTCCACTCACTTAAAATGCCCTACTTTTTACCTTTTCCTGAATCGTATGAGAGTTTGAAAATCAAACTCAGTTTCTTGTTCTTTCCTGGAAAATCTAAGCTTTTCTGAATTAGGAACTGTATCGTATCTTTGTATCCCAATGCCTTGCACAATGTACGTGCTTAGCAAATAACAGTTTAGTGATTGAATGGAAAGGTTTTGCTAACTATTACAAACACTTTATCATTTTCTCTGAATATATCTCATAACGCAGATTTACAATTTATATTTTTCCTGTTCTTTGATATAAACTAGTGTTCCCCCAAAAATTATAAGCTTGAAAGCAAAAACTAAGTTCTCCATTCTTCTGTCTCCAAGAGGCCTAATGAAATAAAATAATCTCAGTAATACATACTGATTTTTAAAATCACTTCTATTTCATATAGTAAGGATGAATTAGTTGAAATTTCCTATGCCGGTCTCTCTCCATAGTTAGAGAGAGATGTAATACGGAAATGTAGTGAGAGTCTATAATAACGTGCTCATTGAGTAATTACTGTTGACTGGTTTAAAATTTCGTGTGTAACTCTTTAAAATGCACTGGTCCTTAAGTGTAGAGTTTGAGTCTTACCGATGTATGTACCCGTGTAACCAGTATCTCTGACAAGATACAGAGCACAGTATTGCCATAACCTAGGAAATACCCTTCTGTTCCTTGGCAGTCAGCCTCCTGCACCCACAGATACTGTTCTAATTTCTAATCTCATATGTTAGTTTTACCTGTTCATGAACTTCATATAAATGGAATCATATGGTATGTATTTTTTGTGTCTGATTTCCTTGACTCAGCATAATCTTTTTGAGGTTCATGGATGAATAATTTCTGAGAGCGCTCATATTTTCTCTCAGGGGCATTCATATACTTCAGGCTTAAAACATGGGCTAACTTCTAATACTTCATGTTCATCACAGCACAAATGATTTTTCTTAGTCCTCTATGGACTGTGAATTCACTTTATTATCACTGGATGTATCATCAGTAAAATATTTGCATATAATTTAAGTTGAAGGTATAATCAAATATAAGTCTATATTTTTAACTATTCTGTTAGGGGAAGATTGTTCTTAATAAATAGTGTTCTTTACTGGCATACAATAAGAAAGTTTTATTTTTCCTTGTTTTTGTGTATTTTCTAGACACGTAGACTAAAATGAAATGTTTAATTTTTCCTTTACATTGTATGTTTTAATATAGATCAAATTAGCTGTCTTCAGTATGAACTTGGGATAAGGGCAATAAGAAGCCCTATTGTTTCCAGCCTCCACTAAGCTGAACTGGCAGTGTGTCAGGAAAATTCCCAGTATGGAGCAGTTTTATTACAATTCAGTACAATTGGTTCTTGCATAACCTTTAGAAAATCATACATAAAACATTCTCATCTATATAAATAAAAATCACCCACACACTTTATTAATAGCTTTGTTCACTTTTTCCCTGGGACTTGTGCTGCATGTTCCTACTGTGCCCCCTTTTTCAGGCTTTTTTTAAGATAACTTTCTATAAGCTTTCTTAAAAGCGAAAAGGTTAGGTAATATTAGGAATCATATATAAGATTCTTGATAATTCCCACTAGACCAGATCTCCCTCCCAGTCGTGTACTATAACTAGTGTCTCTATGTGTCCTTTCTACCTTTAGTAACAGGGAGTGGCTTTTTTACTAGATACAGTCAATTTAATTTTAGGAAAGAAAGAGAGAAAGAAGGTTGTACTTTATGGAAATAAGAATCATAATATATTTTATTTGTGATAATGTTTTGGGGTTTATTTTTAAACACATATTTTTAAGGTTCTACCACTGTCACCATGACTACATGGTAATAGCAAACATACTGGGTTGAAATCTCAGCCTTTTTTCCTTAGTCTGTCTAGTTCATTAGCCAGAAATGTGTTTAAGTGTCATTTTTCTAAATCTAAATTTAAGAAGATTTTCTATGTATTCCTCCAAAGTGTATGGTATAAAATGCCAAAATAATTTAATAATAAGCCTCTAGCTCTAACTCTGAACTTATAGAAACACAGTGACTAGAAGAACATATTTAAATGACATCACTATCCAGAATGTGGGAAATTTACAGGACAAATGACCCCATTTTCTCAACAAATGAAAGCAGGTGGGGGTGGTGAAATTTTTTTAGATTAAAACAGACTTAAGGTATGTGTCACTTATATAAACCTCAGTTGAAAGAGAGATTTAAGAGATACATGAACTAGATGCAGTGTGTGGACCTTGTTTGGATCCCAACTGTGAAAAGATACTTTTGAGACAACCTGAATGTTGACTGGTTATCAGATGATATTTTTAAAATGTCAGTATGGACAGGTGTGATAAAGGTGTTAGGGTTTTGTTTTTAGAAATACTCCTTGTTTATTAGTGATTAAATACCAAAGTGATATATGAGATTTTATCTCTATCAAATAATATCTAGATTTATCAAATCTCTATCAATAACTCTATCAAAAAAGAAACAAAGGAAGTTGGAAGTGATAAATAAGAATGGCAAAATACCGATAATTGTCAAAGCTGTTGTGTAAGGAGTACATAGGGTTCATTTCATTATTCTCTCTAGGTTTGAAGGTTTTCACTGTATAAAGTTAAAACACACAATGAGAAGGAAAAAAATTGGTTACCGCCTTATATTTTTTAAGATTTTATTTCTGAATTTTAAAGAGAAAAGCAAGTGAGCAGGGGGAAGCGCAGAAGGGAAGGGAGAGGGAGAGAGAATCTGAAGCAGATCCATGCTCAGCATGAAGCCTGATGCAGGGCTCACTCTCATGACCCCAAGATTGAAATCAACAGAAGCTTAACCTGGCTGAGTCGCACATCTACCACTTGATTCATTCATTCATTCATTCATTCATTCATTTTTAAGATTTGTTTATTTTAGAGAGTGAGAGAGAGAGAGCACCAACAGGAGGGGCAGAGGGAGAGGGAGTCCCAAGCAGACTCTGCACTGAGCCCAAGTCGAACACAGGAAGTTGATCTCACGACCCTGAGATCACCACCCAAGCGGAAACCAAGAGTCGGGAGCTTAACTGACTGTGCCACCCAGACTCCCCGTCACCACTTTAATAACAAACAAAAGTATATTCACTTCAGGCATAGCAGATACTTTCAGCAAACAGTATCATTCCATAAGTTAAATTCGTGTGTTAAATTTAGGGGAAGGAGGAAAAGGCATTTGTAATACAGCCTTACCTACTGTACAGTTCAGTGCCCTCCCTTCTCTGGCTAAATACCATGAAACTGTAGAATATTTCATTTGAAAAGAGTGATGAACTTTGAAAGGAAGATACATCTGTCCTTCGGAAGAGCGGATGGACCTAGTGCTAGCAGTGAAACCCAACTGTCTTTGCCTTCACCATTCACCTTTCTTCTCCTGTGGGGTTTGTGGGAGTCACTTGGGACTGCTGTCTAATTGTGAAGTCAGTGATGTGGCCTTTCTCATAGCCAGAACTTTGACTTCCTGTATTATCCTCTGAAAAAACATCTATTTTACTATGGAATATTTTTTACCTTCCATTATTTTTGCTTAGTTCTATAAAAATGAATGTTCTAAATGAATAGATTAGGCCCTTTACAAACACAATTTTGTACAACATAATTTGCCTTCTGGGATTTTTTTTTTTCCCTGAGACACTGACTTCATGGGATTTTTCTAGTAGAAAATAGTCTAGGTCTAATTGGGACATGGAACTGAATACCATAGTCACCAATCAGTATTCTGATGCTTACCCATATCACAGCAAAGAGTTGGCGGAATTAGTGAATGTTGAAAACGGTTTCTTCAGTGGATCTGCTTTTCTAAGTCGTAACATTGGTTTTCATGCTATGGAGGCTTAACCCAGACTGACCGAAATGATCTAGAAAGGAGCCCTCATAAAACAAAAGCCCTTTTCCTGAATTCTCTAGAATTATTCAACCATAGCAAATCTAAGAGCAAACCAAACATTTCCTGAGCCCCAAATCCAGTTGTAATTTAAATTATGAAGGCACTATACATGAAAGTAGTCATTTTGCATTTTGAATATATTTGTAAAATCTATTTTTTCAACATATCTATATAATCTATTATATCAACTAAATTTTTAGTTCTCAGAGAGCTGGAGTCACTTCTGTCAATTTAACTCTTCATAACCACTGTCACAATAAAGGGAAGTATAAAGATATCTTGCTAAATATATCTTAATAAAACCTGACTTGTCACATCTTCTAAACCCGTAACTTTTGATGATAGAAGGTTTAAGTATAAGAATATATGAATAAGGGAGGGGGGGTTGGGGGGATGGGGTAACTGGGTGATGGACATTAAGGAGGATACGTGATGCAATGAGCACTGGGTGTTATATAAGACTGATGAATCATTGACCTCTACCTCTGAAAGTAATAATACATTATATGTTAATTAATTGAATTTAAATAAAAATACTAAAAAATAAAATATGCCAGCTAAAAAAAAAATAAAATGTGTTGCCAACATTAAGGAAAAGGCTGTATTGGAAAATAGTTTAAATATAATAGATATTTTCTGAAGAGCCTATAGGCTATCCACTCCTCTAGATTAATGCTTCCCACAGTGATTTGTTCCTCTAGTTTACTCCCTTGAACATAGTTAAACAAAAAAAAATAAATAAAATCATATTGTAGTATTTTAGAAAAAATATATTAATAAGACTGGGCTTTGAAAAATATTACTGTAAAAGCATTTTTTAAATTATAAAAAATATCTCATAAAATAATCATAAGCGTTTTACAGCTACTGGCAAAAATAATAATATTACTGTTGATTGAATACTATTTGTCAGGTGGTTCCCTCAGTATTTAGTCTTAGCGTGTGGGGGTATATGCCAAGCATATACACTACAGAGTTCACTTGAGTTTCTGGAGCAATGTAAATGCTGCAAGAGTCCTGTTTGGTTCATAATCTGTATAGCCTGTTAGACTGGCTAAAGGGAGATCATTTTCTTGAAGCATTTAACCACTATAATGAAAATGTAAAAAGCATGGGTTTTTTTAAACTTCTTATTCAAATTACCCATCTTTTGATAAAATTAGTAACCTCTCATAATGGCCAAGCTCTTTGACCCTTTACTGGAGTAGTTTTTATCCTTTTAGAACGTGTTTGCTTTCTGCATTCATTTGACATCAAAAAAGGTTGTTAACAAGGAACTTTCAGTTGTTCTTGGTACTATGAAGAGAATGGTAAAGCGCATAGATTCTAATAAAAGATGGTAACATACACCTGAACTTTTCCAACCAAACTTTTTTTTTTTTTTCCAACCAAACTTTTTAACCAAAGATGCTACTGACAAGTGAACAGATTTGAATTTTACTGGCTTTTGTTTTCCATGGTAACATGTAGGTGTATGTGCAAGTAACTAGTAAAAGACCAGTAAAACAGTGAAAAGAAAAATAGATTTAGTATTTAATCAAAAACTAAAGAATCTGCTTTTGAAGTTTCTCTGCCCCCCCCCTTATGAATTCCTTATTGGCAGGAACTGTCTTATTCTTCTTTATATTCTGGATAGATTACCCAGGGTAGTTCATTTTAAGACAGTATAGATAATTTAGGCCAGAAACTTTAAATAGCTTCATGAAATGTCCTTATGTGCTACCTGTAGGGAAAACAAAATGAAACTGAAATATAATATGAAAGAAAGAGGAATAGGTCTCTCCTTCCATATGGTAAATATAATAATGTTTGAGGGGAGAGCACAGACATTTTTTTAATTGTTTTTAATTGTATCTATCTTTAATCCATATTGTTTATCTTTAGTGTATACTATGTGACCAAAAAGGACCTTGCTTTTCAGTTTGAGATTTTGCAGAAGTGGAAACAGCAGCTTGTGAAAAATACAACACAGACACACACAGCCAGCCTAAAATTGTTTGTCACCAACCCCAAATGATAAAGACATTTCAAACTCTGTGTGTGTATATATGGGAGGTTAACAAAAGTACTTAATAGTGACCCATAGTGTGCATGTGTGTGCATGCATGCATACGTGTTTATGTGTGTGTTCTGTTGATAATTAGCAACCACATGGCAATATATTCAGTATTGGTATTTGATAAATAAGGACGAGGAATTTTGAACAGGAAACTACAATAATAAATTGTTCATGTACCTTTAAAAGTATCTTTTTAAAATTGAATTCTTGCTGCGAGAATAACTATTAAAGTTTAATTGCAGTTTTTTACCATTTTTCTTTGATTTTATACTAAAAACTGCCAAGCAGATAACATCTAAATGTATCTTTTTCAATGTGACAAAGTTACATAAGAAGAGAATCCCCTAGCACGTAAAGAAAAATGCAATTATTTTCTATTCTGAATCTCCAGACTGCTGTTTTAGAAAATCATATCTGATTATTTGCACAGCAGAAGATTATTGAGTTGATTTAGCTGTGATTTTACTTAACAAAGCTTCAACTGCATTCCCACTGTGGAGTCCAAAAAAGGTAGAGAGATATAAATGATACATTCAAACTGCGATTTTTGTGAACAGGGCCATCGATGCACCCCTCGGAGCTAATAGCGGAGATGAGAAACAGTGGGTTTGCACTGAAACGAAATGTACTGGGGAGAAACTTGACCGCAAATGATCCATCACAGGTAATGATCTTTTTATCAGTAAGCTGAAAATGTCTATAAATCTAAATGTGATTGCTTGTGAATTGCTACTTAATGTTTTCCAATATGCATATATCCATAGGAAAGCAAGATAGAGCAAAGAAAATGCCTAAAATGTATTTTGATTTTGATTCTTTATTATTTTAACCTAAATGAGAAATTGTTTTTAAACCTGTATTTTAATAAATGAAACTACTCCTCTAGGTTTATGTGGATAAAATCTCTAACCGAACTGGTGATAAGGTTGTTTTTTTCCCTTCCTGCTAACTTACATTAAACAGAACCAATGAGAAGAAGTGTTTGGAAGCAAACTCCTAAAAATTATAGAAAATATTTTAAACTTACTTAATTTGTTAAACTGTACATCGATCCAGAAAGTGGTTGCATTTGAAGGGTTGTAGATAATCCTAACGCAAACTCTTTTATTTAATGAGGAAACTAGAGCCCAGAGAAGTAAAGTGATTGCCCTTGTGGCTCATATGGTTGTTTAGAGACAGAACTGACACTAAAGCCCAAACTCCCACTGGCGTAAGCTTGTGGTACACTGAAAAGAGGCACATTACTTTTCAAACACTGTTAGGGACTGTTCATATAACCTAACTAACCATATATCTGTACTGTTTGATATATTGGTATATAAAGTTCATTATCGGGGACGCCTGGGTGGCTCGGTCGGTTAAGCGTCTGCCTTCAGCTCAGGTCATGATCCCGGAGTCCTGGGATCCAGCTCTCCATCAGGCTCCCTGCTCAGTGGGGAGCCTGCTTCTCCCTCTCCCTCTGCCACTCCCCCTGCTTGTGCTCTCTCACTCTCTGACTCTGTCAAATAAATAAATAGTAAGTAAAGTTCATGATCTTCTTGGTTTTAACATTTCATTAAGTTAAAAATAGAATATTTATTTTTTTTAAAGATTTTATTTATTTATTCAGCAGAGATAGAGACAGCCAGTGAGAGAGGGAACACAAGCAGGGGGAGTGGGAGAGGAAGAAGCAGGCTCCTAGTGGAGGAGCCTGATGTGGGGCCCGATCCCATAACGCCGGGATCATGCCCTGAGCCGAAGGCAGACGCCTAACTGCTGTGCCACCCAGGTGCCCCAAAAATAAAATATTTAAACGTTTAAGTGTTTAAATTTCAAACTCAAGAGATGGAGAGTAGAAGCCATGCTATAAATGTTTTATCTGTGTTTTTCTGTCTTACTGTTCTTGGTAAAGTGTGTTGATTCTGACACAGCAGTTCTCTTAACCTCTTAGTGTGTTATGACCCTCCTTGGCAGGTGGACCACAAAACAGTTTTTCACCCCCCACCCCCCTACTTCCCAATCCAGGATGTCATACTCATCTATAATATGTCCCTACAACAAAATCTGTTATTTGTAAATGTTTTCTTTCCCATCTGATAACTAATTTGTCTTGCAGTCTAGCGATTTATTGATGTCTTTCTTGATTCAGGAATATGTTGCAAGTGAAGGTGAAGAAGATCCAGAAGTTGAATTTTTAAAGTCGCTAACAACCAAACAAAAACAGAAACTTCTCAGGTAATTGAAGAGTGTATATTTAATGGATTCAATGGTTTTTTCTTATATTTCATCTTAGTATCATATTTAACCCTGATCCTAAGAGCTTATGAAGCTACTTTAAACCATGCATCACATCTACTGATTTGTTCTTCAGCTATAGTAATACAATTTTGTCTTTCTTTCAATAATATGAAAATGAGTATAAGGTTATTTACTCAGATTGTCGCCCAAAATCATTGTACTTTTCAGAACATTTAGTTTGGAAATAGCTTTATTTGTAGGTGTTACTTTCATAATAGATTTGTATATATCTTTGCACCCAGTTCTCATAAAATACTGTGGGCCATGCATTATTCTTTTTGTAAGATTTTATGAAGAATGCTGAAAAATGTTTAAATTTAAGGTAAATGTGAATCTTGTTAAACAGACTGTCTCTGGAGTAAAGAATCCAAGAAATGTCTGCTGAGTCCAATAGAGGGAGCTCATGATATTTCAGTATGTGGATTTTGAGAGTGGCTGGACAGAACCCTCAGTGAAGACATTTTTATTACAGAGTAACTCAAACACATAAACAAGTTACTCTTCTAAGAATGTGAAGTACTCTTTAGAAATTCAGAATGCCTTAATAGAATTGTCTTAATCTAATTAATCTGTAAATCTAAACAGTTGTTGAAAACTGTGTGTGATTATTTATATCACCAAAAAAAAAGAACACAAAAAAATGCAAAGTGTATTCTTTTTTAGAATTCCTGGAGAATAGGCCCTTCAGTTTTGATAATGTAATATTGATTAGTATTTCCATATTTTAAAATAGCACATATCATTAATTTTTCATCTGATTATAGCTACATATTTGAGTTTACATTCGCATGTAACTAATGTTATAAAGCTTCCTTGAGGTCAGGATGACTGTTTATTTAGAGTGCTATATAATTTTAAATTCTGATTCAGTAAGAATTTTTTTAATAGTCATTACTATTGAAGAAAGTATAGTGAGAGAATTGGCTTAATGCATTTAATTTTGTGTGTGACTTGAATAATTTAAAAGAAAATTGTCATTTAATAAAGAATGCATTTATATTTGAATACCACTTTCAGTAATGTCCAAGAAAATATATTGTCTATTTAAAATTTTATATGTGTCAACAAAAGGACTATTTTTACATAGTATGTTACTATTTTCCCAATAACAGGAAATTGGACCGGCTTGAGAAGAAAAAAAAGAAAAAGAAGAAAGATAGAAAAAAGAAAAAGCTTCAGAAGAGCAGAAGTAAACACAAAAAACATAAAAATAGGTCCCCCTCCTCCTCCTCTTCCTCCTCCTCCTCCTCTTCCAGTGAGACTTCAGAAAGCAGCAGTGAGAGTGACAACAAAGAAAAGAAAATACAAAAGAAGAAAAGAAAGAAAAATAAGTGTTCGGGGAATAACAACAGTGATTCTGAAGAGAAGAACAAGTCTAAGAAGAGAAAACTTCATGGAGAACTTTCTAGCAGTCACCATAACAGAGAAAAAGCCAAGGAAAAGCCTAGGTTTTTAAAACAAGAGAGCTCTAGAGAGAGTAGCAAATGGAGCCATTCTGATTCTGACAAAAAGTCCAGAAGCCATAACCAGAGCCCAGAGAAGAGAGGATCTGAAAGAAATGAGAGGAGCAGCAGGAGCCAGAGCAGGGATGAGAGGGGTAGGAGAAGCCGAAGCAGAAGTCACGGCAGTTACAAGCAAAGAGAAATAAGAAAGTGGCAACCACAAAGTCCTAGTGAGGAGCGGAATGGAAGAAGTGACGCCAGAAGCCATGGCACAGAGGTGTACAGCGGAGGAAGGGTGCACAGAGAGAATCCAGGAGACAGGCATACTGGGGCGACACAAAGAGAACGAAGCAGAAGTAGAGAGAATAAAGAGAGACTATATGTGACAATTACCTGGGAATAAAAATATCTCCACTCCCTTATTGAGTACCTGTGGCAAGGGCTAAATTATATACTATTGTCTTTCTAATAAAAAAGCTCTTTTAATTTTCCATTCCTGAAAACTGTCATATCAAATACCAAAACTACATGAGTCCTGTAAGAATGAACTTTGCAAATATTTATAAGTAATTTCTCTTGGGGTTGTAAAAATATTTTCTGCTGATAAATGTTTCTTGTGCCCTATTCTAGATTAAAAACCCCATATAACTCTGTGACATTTTCTTTGTTCTGAAACATCATTAAAAGAATGACAGTACCCTGAATGGGTATAATTTAATTTTTGTTGTTTTTTTTTTTCTGTTCAAATGTATTACTTTTAAGATTTGAATTTATTTGAGGCAAAGTGTAATCATTGTTGAAATTCTCTAGTATGAATTCAGTAGTGGATTTGATCACTGTTTCTTTAAGATGTTTAAATTCCCTTCCGGTGTTTTGTTCTATTTACGTTTGGATGACATATTAGTTTTCTGTGCTGCCAATTACCTCAAACTTCAGACAACACACATGCACAGTTCTGGAGATCAGAAGTCTGAACTGGATCTCACTGGGCTAAAATCAAGGTGTCAGCAGGATTGGTTCCTTCTGGAGGCTCTAGGAGAAAATCCATTTGCTTGCTTATTTCCAGCTTCTGAAGTCCGCCTGCATTCCTTGGCTCCTGGCCCCTTCTTCCATCTTCAGAACTAACAAGGGTAAAGTTAAGTCCTCACATCTGATCACTCTGACATTTTGATATTCTGCATCCTTCTTGCACTAATTTTAAGGACCCTCGTGATCAGATTGGGACACCAGAGAAACTCCCTATGTTAAAATAAACTGATCGGCAGTCTTAATTCTATCTACAACCTTAATTCCCCTTTGCCATATAACCTAACGTATTCACAGTTCCAGGGATGAGAACGTATACTACTTTGAGGGGACATTATTCTGCCTACCACTGGTGGCCTTTCTGCAACTAGCCTACAACTATTAAAGATTTTACTTCTAAAGGTTAAGCATTTATATAATGTCATGAATGGACTATTATAAACTATTAAATATATTTCATGAGTATAGGTACATGAGGCATATTTACATATTTAAACTTAGCTGTAAATCTTCCTTTGTGCTTCAAAGGATACGGTTAAAGAAAACTATAGAAAAAGACTTCTTGGTACAAATTACAAGTAACATGCAATTCCAAAAAACATCTACTAAAACATCGTGGACAAAGTATTTCTATTATTAAGGTTCCACATTTGAAGAAACATCTGTTATTTAATACAATGCAAATATTGGTTAGTTTGGATGATTTTGAGGGTTGTCAATTTAATAAATTCTATGAAAATACATAAGTTTGAAAGGAGTTCAATTGCTCTATGTAGTCTTATACATATGTCTTTGTCATGTATATGCACACATACACAAGTGTCTGGTTTAGAAGAAACGAAGGGCATAAGCAACCCTTTGATTATTTAGGTTTTGAAGAGAATTTGAGGTGGGGAGAACTTGAATTCCTTCTACAGTATTCTGTGATAACTTACAGTACACCTCAAAGATCCCTTTCCTTCATTTAAAAAAAAAACATGCATTTGAAATTGATAAAGACTGCTAATTTACACCTTGAGTTCATCAGTGTTGCACTGATTATTTTCTATCTTATGCCTTTTTAGACTTTATAATTTTTATAATGTCAAAACCTATGCAATACTTAACTGCCTCAAAGGTTTCTGAACCAATACAGTGTTCATGAAAAGAAATGTTGAAATGCATCCTGTAATTAAAAGTGAATTAAAGAAATACATTGTCATTTCTTACACTTTTTTCATTTGACTTTCACAAAAGTGTGATCCACTTTTAACTTTATAAGTGGCCATAAAAAATGTGGCCATGAAAATATTTTTTTAATCTCTGGTTTAATTATCCTTCATTGTTAAGACTGAGAAACTATCAAGTACTACCAATAGCCCCGATACTCTTACCCATCTAATGGTGAGGAAAATTCCTGTGTGGTTATGGAAGATGTTGATTTGCTGTTTGGCTTTCACCTTTGGTCAGGAAGAGTTAGCCCCCCAGGGGCTAGCATTCCAATTTTGCAAACTTAAAAGCTGAAGAGGGATTTTTAGGTAGAATCATAAGAGTATGGTAACATGGTAACAGCTTTAACCAGGCTCAGTGGTTCTGCATACTTGCGTGGGTAAAAGGAATTGAAAGTGATTTTTTTAAAATAAATGTTACAAATCTAATTCTACTTTTGCTTTTGAAATACAAGGTAAAAAGCAGAGATAAACACCATAATAAAAAGGACATCTAGTTGTATGTGTGGAGACTCCCCTAAGTACCGAAAATCAAAGAACCCTCCAAGTTTAATGAATCTGTGATTCAAGAACCCAAACAAGTCTTCAACAGTGACATATTTTAGAAAACCACCAGAAAAGTCTGGTTATATTTGTCATTCTTCTTAGCCTTACTAGAGAGATTCTTATAAAGAAATCTGGGTATGCCTTTTTTATTTGTCCATGGGCCTGTGACTGCACTGGCCCGACTCGGGAGCAGGTTCTGGGGCACTCGCCTTCCCTTTCCCTGGCCTAACATTTAACATAATTTAACACTAGCAAATTAATTCCTGTAGGAGGTGCTGTCGATTTACAAATGCCCAGCAAAGATCAGGTTACTAGGTTAGGACTTGTTTATTTATCTGAATGTCTATGTGGTTAGTTAGTCATAATTTCATTTAATAAATGTGCCCCAATCGGCAGAGGTTGCTGCAGCCCAGTGGCAGGCCTGCTTACCTTGCATTGTGAAGTGGGAATCTTGTTTGGAGTCACAGGGTTTCAAGCTGAAGCAAGCTTTTTATCTGAAGGGCTGGGAGAGACCTTTCTTGCTGTTCTTCCATGAGACTGCTTGCTGACAGTGATCAGATCAGGCCATGCTGCTGGCAGCCGGCGTTTCCCAGTTTTAATCGCAGAGCATTTCATAGGCTTTACGCTGAAGCCCGAAGATTTCAAAATCCACCTGAGCCATTGCACCCTCGTCCCTACCGAAGGCCCGACGGGCCAAGTCACTGGGCCAGTCGCTGGGGCAAGCAGTTCCGTGAGGCCGCATCCTGACCGCCGGCGCGGGTCCCGGAGGAAGCTGCATTTTAGCTTCAGCAGCCGAAGGATAGTCAGGAATCTTTTTTAGGTTTTCTGAAAGAAAGCCTTGGTAGTTAGCACTTAAAAAGAAAGGCATGCGAAAGCTGCAGGCCTTGGGAGCGTCTGGGGACCTCAAAGGAGACATGCTTTTTAAAAAGTTGTGAGAAACAAGACCGAGGGCACCCTGAGGTCTAGGAAGTGCAATGGCAACGGACAGTTCTGCCCAGGCTGCTACAACCAGGTTCCTGCCGACAGAAAAGGCAGCAGATCCTTCCCGTCACCTTCCGCCTTTCTCGTCCCTTCACGCCACGCTTAGCATCCCTCAGAACGTAGCGGTAGTAACGCCGGCGAGGTGCGGGGTGGAAGTCAGGAGCTGCCCGTAATGGGAAGAAACCCACAGCCCGGCCCACACCGCCCGTGAGCCTCCTGCCCCCCACTCCTAGACCCGGAAAACCCCCGTCCGTCCCTTGGGCTGCAAGGCCTTCCTGGGCGCGGGGGGGGTGGTGGAGAAATGGAGGTCCGGGGCCTCCGGTGCTGACCAGAGCGGGGTTTCCAAGGACCTCGCCCGAAAGCCAAAGGAAGCCGGATGGGGGCTGGAGTAGGGACAGAGAGTGAGTTCGGTGCTGGGGTTGCCCCTGCGCATCCCCAGAGGCGACGCCACCCGGCGCACTGTGGCGCTTTCCTTCTAGACCCGGGTCTGGCCACCTTCTGAACGCACCTCAAACCCAAATGGAAAGGCTGAGAATTAGGGGGCGCGCCCCCTTCCTGGAGGATGCGCCTCCCGTGCCGAGAGGCCGCTGGACTGCACAGCCACGAAGTGGAGGGCGAGGGGATCCAGGTTAGTCCGCACCACGGGTCCCCGCCCCCCGCCGCACGCCGGTGGCCCTCACCCGCCCAGAAGAAATTCCCGGGCCACTGGGTCAGGCTGCGGGCCAAGGGGGCTGCGCCCTGGGGGCCGGCCGCCGGGGCCGCCGCGCCCTCGCCCACCTGCTCTCGTCTAACCTCGGCCGGCCTGAGGCGCGTTTCTCCTGCGAAGGTCGGAGGGTGGACTCGCCTACGGCGGTTGGGAAAGCGAGCGAATGTCTCCCGTTGCTCGGCTCCACAGGTGAAGAGGGCGCTTTAGGACGCTAATGCTAATCTCTCGCTCTTGGGGCAAAATGGAAATGTCAACTCCAGCCTGCAGTCTGCCGGGGGAAAACGGACTGGGGGAGACAACCTATCATTTTGTTTTTCTTTTATATATGAACCACCCAGAAACGGTTAGGTGTTCGCAAAACAATGCAAAATCCCTGATATGAATTTCCAAAGGAAGAGAGTGCAGGGATCTTAGAAAATCTAAAAACTTAGGCGTTTTTCTTCCCTGGGTCTCAGAGAACAGGCCCTGGAGGATTGTGTCCCACGGACATTCTGAAACCTTCCCCTTAACTGGAGTTGCAAACACACTGTATATATTTATATCAATAACATATAGGGTAGGCATGTCTGTATGTATTTACCTCATACATATTTCTATAAACTCCAGCGTCTAGAAAGGGTGGGGGGTAAATAACACGGAACGGTTAAAATTATGGAGAAGGGATAATAACTGATTACTAATTTGAAAGTAAATAAACAGGTGACTTTTTCAGATCAAATTCCTCCTTGGATCGTTACAATAAATATCTCTGAAGGAAGCTCTCTATTTATGTTGTCATTGATTAATTCTTCACTACCTCATTTGATTTCGATTTAGAACGATTTGATTCTAATTTAATTAGCATGTAATTTGGATGTACATAATTACTGTAATTATGACATTCAGGTAAGGCAGCTTTAGGCTGAAAGGCAATTTCAAATTTTCTAGCAACCTACTTTGTACTGGGAAATGGACAAGGACTTTGCGCCCTGCTATCCAAGTAGTAATTAGCACATCTTTGAAATAGGCAGTGCGGCGGGGTTTGTATTAAAACAGCAAATACAAACCCAGCCTAGCTACTCGCTGCAAAGGTGGCTGCGAGTTCCCGGAAACGCACCGCTTCTCCCTGGCTGGAGATCGGGGAGCCCGGCGCCCTAGTGTCTCTGCCAACTGTCGCTGTTGCGGGCGACCGCGCTTTTGCAGCCCTGGGCGCGGGATTCGGAGGTGTAGCGTTTAAGATCAAAATACAGTAAAGGCGCGGGGGGAGGGGGGCAACAAAGGAGGGGAAGAAGCCACCGCACGACGTCTGAAGATGAGGGGTGGGGTAGTGGACTGGGAAGAGGAGGGAAAGGGGCGGCGGGAGGGAGGGCGATGCACAGCCTGGAGAGAAAATTGGTCAACGCCTCCAACTGTATCCGATTTTAGATTTGGGTTTCAAAGGGGGAAAGGTGGGGACACAAGGGGTCAGTTTCCGCCGGCAGGGAGTGCTGACCCTTCAGGAGGGGTTGGGGCAAGGGGTTTCGGGGCTTCTGGCCGCCTTCGGGGGCCCTGCGCGCCCTTCCAGGTCCCGGCCTGCCCAGCAGCCCCCAGTACCAGACTCGGGCGGGACGGCTGCCGGGAGGGCGGCGGCAAGGCAAAAGGATACTTCGGCCATCCCCGGCCCGACTGGTGAAAGCTGCGGGGTCCCTCACTAACCTCCCCTTCAAAGGGGAGTCTGGGAACGTGGGACGGTCTGTAGGCCTGGTTTAATCAGCTTGGTTCCGGTCGGTCCCGGATAGTCCACGCGGGCGGGCCTCGCCGATCGGGAGCCCTCGAATCCCGAGTCCTTGGGCGAAGAGCGCGGGGGGCCGTGCCCACGGCCGCGTCTCCGTCCCGGGGTCCACGTCGCCACCGACAGCGCCCACCGTGCTCAACTCCGAGTTGGAAGACCCTGAAGTTACCTTGAAAGGCATGTTAAATGCGACAATTCTAAAGAGTTGGGCCAAGCGGGCGTTATTTTGTTTGTTTTGTTTGGATTGTCAGCACGCTCCCAAAACAACCTCCTTCCTGGAAACAGTAATACCGGCCATTGCTAAGTAGTGCCTCTCAATGGCGGGGCTCGTCCCCCTCCCCTGGTACACAAAACCTCGCTTTTCTTTGCTCGCTTCGCTGGGTTGCTGCTTCTCGCGGCAAACTCCGGTCTCCCCGGCACTGAGAGCGACAAGCCAAGCGGACAGCGTGGCCTTCCCGGCCCGGAGCTCTAGATGGCGCCAGCGAGCCGCACTCGCCAAGCTCCTCTTAAGGGAATCAAGAGCGACTGTCAAACATAAAAGCAAATCAGAGTTTTCAGTTTTTTTAATGTGTTAAGAATGTTATTCCTTAAGAAAATTTGTAGCTAAATTATTCTCACTTAAAATAAACACTTAGTATACCAATTACACAAATGGGCGGGATTTATGTGAGATTTACTTCATCTGCATTTTTGTAGTGGGAGAGAGCCTTGGTGAATACAGATAATAGATGCAAATAAGATTAGAGTTAAAATAAATAAAGTTTCCATCTGAATAACAAGAAATTCAATTTTACACGACTTATAACTATTTGACGGAATGTCCAGACACGCCGTTCAGGTGCACAATCTAATCTCGTCAAAATAATGTTGCTGTCTCTCCTTGAGGAAAGAAAATCTTTCTCTTTTTTCCTCTTTCCCCTTTTCCTCATCAGGTAGGCTCCAGTTCACTCCACGGGGGGAAAAATAAACCCAGAAAAGGTACGCGGGGGGAGGGTGTGTTTGGGGGCTGGGTGGGCGCAGGGCTGAGAAAAACTTGCTCTTCGTTCCTTGACAGCGCAGGAAGCTACAGAACAGGAAACGCTGGGAGAAACCGGCTGAAACGAAATCGCATTTCCCCTCAGCGGGGCCGCGCGGAACTCAGACACCGGGTCCGTGCCCCCAACACCCAGGCCGCGGTCCCCGCCCCACTCCGGCCTGCAGACCGCTGCCCGGGTCTGCCCCCGGACCCCTCCCTCGGCCCCCCGGCTCCTCCCGGGCCCCCGAGCCGGGGCATCCCAGGCGGCCGGAGTCCCGAGGTGGCCCTGGGGAGACGCGGCCCCACCTCAGGTGGAGACCGAGCTCGTCTCCCGGCTCGTGGGTCCTCCCCTCCCACGCACGCCGTCTCAAATTTGCTCGGCCTCAGCAGGTCGCCACCCGCTCAGGTCAACGCTTCCCCGCGCCCCCAGGGGCCCCTGGGGCGGAGGGTGGGAAGGATAGAGGGGCTGGGATCTGTTTTCGCCCGTCGGTTTGGGCCGGGGGGCAGGGGCCCCGCTTCCTTCGGGTGCAGACTCCGCGAGCTCTGGTCTCCCGGCTGGAAGCTCACGCCCGGCCGCCGCCCGCCGTTCCCGGGAGCCGCGGTGATGGACGTCCGCTGACCCGCGGGGCAGAGGCAGCGCGCAGAGGCCTTGATCACTGGGCTGCGGAGGGAGCCGCGCGGCGAGCGGGACCTGCACGGCCAGGCCCTTTGATCTGCCTTTATTATCCACGAGAAACAAAGCTGCCTGGGACAGACGCCCGGGCGCCCTCATTCCTCAGGAAACCCCATCACACTCTCACCTCCGTGCCGCCGGCCCGCAGCCCCCAAACGCGCCGGGCACCCTCTCGGCCTCCAGCGGCACAGCGCAAAGCCCCGGGAGCGAACGCACCCCGGCCAGCTTCTCCCGAAGGCCCGCGCCCCAGGAGGCGCGCGGGGGGCTGGGGTAGGAGGTCCTGGCTACGAACTGTTGGAGCGGGGAGAGAAAATGGTCAAAGAGAAGAAAAACTCGAGGAAGAAGAGCGGGGTAACCGAGGCTGTGGGGACCGCAAGAACGAGGAGAGGGAAGAAGACACCGAACCTCACGCTGCAAATGCCCCTCTGGGGACCTTAGCTCCATGTTTTATCGCTACTTTGCTACTTGGCTTTTCAGAGCAGAGTTTGCGAGAAAACATTGTGTTGGTTGTTAATAACAATAATTTATTTTTTCATCCCTAAAAATCAAATCTTCATTCAAGTCCCCAAGGTGGACAGTAATTAAAAAAAAAAAATCCACTGGGGCTGACTTTGCTTGTTTCCTATTGTGTGGGGAGCCTTTCAGAAATATTTTTATTCTGTAAATATGTACTTTATTTTCTAAATTAACATTTTCGAATTGCGAAATTATCTCATTTACCAATTTTCTTTTTCGTCTCTCCCTCTCTTCTCCCTCTCTTTTAAACTGGGGCTGTTAAGTTGGTGGTCAGAAGACAAAGAGAGTGAAAATAATTTTCATTTCAATAATTGCCTTCTGGTCAATTTAACTGTGCCTTATTTTGAAAGAGACTGTCTAAATGAGATTCCTGTCCCAAATGTGTTCCCAGGCCTGATCCCAGCCTTTAATTATTCCTGAGTTTTTTTTCTTCAGAATAAGACGCCGCACTGAGTAATCACAAAGAAGTCAGAGAGCATCCTTGAACCTTTTCAGAAGCAGCGCCACTGATATTCAAATAACCTGCGAGGGCCATTTGACGGCGCAGGGACCTAGGCATTTCCAATTCACTATTTGCATAGATCAGCCGTCTTTGAAAAGGAAAGGAGCAGTTGTCTTCCATAACATTAAAAAGCCTAGTTATCAAATCAAGTGCTTAGTTTGGGGGGCTTTTAAAACGTTTACATTTTATCTCAGGTTGCCCTTTACCGTTTGACATGCAAATTTGGTGCAGTTAATTTAGACAATTAAAAAGATCTTCAAGGGAGCTTTGTCACGGAGAATATTTGGAGTTTTCCCCGTGGACCAGCTGAGATAAAGTTGGCCAGAACAAATGATGTCTAGGAGATTAATTAGATATTTGATAAGACATGAATCCCTAATAAGGGAATACAAGGCACAGGGGGCTGCTGTGTGCTCTAAGTCAAAATTAATAACATTTAACAAGATTTTCATTTAGGCATGAAATGTCTTTTCCGGGGTATTGACTCTAGCGATTTATTCCCCTGAGTCGCCTCCCAACGTAGAGGGCCTTGGGAGCGAAAAGACTTCTTTTAAAAAGCTTTTTCCTTTCACAGATTGTTTTTAAATCGCTTTTTAAAAACAAACAAACCCACTGGAGTTTTGCCCGATCCCTCCGGGAGGTGTAGACACCTCCCCAGTTAAAGCTGCCAAGGATCTTTGCTTTATTTTAGGGGCTCCAGAGTTTTAAAATGTCACCTTTTGAGAGCTCTCCCATTAAGTAATACAACTACACGTTCTTATAACCCAATTTAATTTACGCTATTGATATACAAATAAATAATTTTGACTTCTCAAAAACATATATGTATTATGGCTTTTATAACTCACATAAACCTTACATTACCTAAAACTAACATTAAAGGAATTTTTCCCAACAAAAAAAAGTCGACCCACGTAAAGGTTATTGACAGGGGAACAGGATTAAAAAAAAGGAAGTGTATTGTTCAGAGTCCTTTAATAATACCAAAATGAAAATATGATGTCAAGATTTTCTTCATACAGATAAACGCATTTAATTTCTTTAGATGACCTTAACTTACGTGTTTGTGAGTGAAATGATAACTCAACATTTTAAATATCTTTTACATATATACTGACTTTCACAAAGTGCATCAGAAAATTAAAAAAAAAACTCCCTGAATTTCAGGAATTCACAAAAAAAACCCCTCTATTCGAATGAACATTTACAAGAAAATAAAAAAGAACACAATCTTTTGAACCCTATTTATACAGATGTTATGAAATACAGAGAAACTGTCACTAGACTTCCAGTTTAATTTCTCACCTTAAGCCTTTTTTTGATGCTTCCTTTTTAGGAAAAAAAAAAAGTCTCATTGTAAGTAGATATCAAGCAGGACTTGGAGCATTTTATATATAATATAATCCACACAAAGGGTCTGTTTTTATAGGTCCCGTTTCTTTTCAAATGTTCTGACAGTCCTTTGCAGAGTGGTGGCTTGTTTTTTGAGAAAAGGGAAGAGAAGGGTAGTGGTGGGGGGTGGGCGGTGGGGGAGGAGGGAGCGTTTCTGTGTATTGCTCTTCGCTAGAGAAGTTTGTGCGAGTGTTTGTGTGCGTGTGCGTGTGTGTACGCGCGCAGGCGCGCGCTAATGTGCGTGCTTGTGGTTGTAGGTCTCCGGTGTGTGTGTGTGTGTGTGTGTGTGTGTGTATGTGTGCAGTTTTTTTAAGTGTTGTTTGCGTCGGAGGATGGTTTGCTTTTGTTCCTGGACCACGCGTTCGATTCTCGTCTGGGCTGGGACAGCAGAGGGGAGCTCCTGGCGTGGCCGGCGAGCAGCGGCCGAGGAGCCGGGTGCTGCTACACTTCGCGCTGGCCCGGGGGCGTCACTGGAGCCCCCGCCCGTCCGTGCCCCTCTCACCGGCCCTCCGAACCTCTCGCTCGCTCTCGGTGTCTCTACTCGCTCACTCGCACTTCTTGCCCGGCCTCTAAGAGTCGTTGGGGCCAGACGCGGCTTCCTTGCCTCCAGCCGAGGCCGCCGCCGCCGCTGCCGCCGCCGCCGCAGCCGCCGCCGCAGCAGCCGCCCGGGCGGCACTGACGCTGGAGTCGTGCAGGATGAGGTCGGGGGACTCGGAGCGGGGCGTCTCCAGGTTGCTGGCGTCCGTGTCACTGTCGCTGCCCTTTTTGCCCCCGCCGCCCCCGTTGTGCGTCTTAATGTGTTTGCTCAGGTGGTCGCTGCGCATGAAGCGCTTGTTGCACACCGGACAGGCGAAGCGCTTCTCGCCCGTGTGAGTCCGCAGGTGCCGCTGCAGCTCGTCCGAGCGCGTGAAGCGCTTGCCGCAGAAGAGCCAGTTGCACACGAAGGGCCGCTCGCCCGTGTGCCAGCGCAGGTGTGCCTTCAGGTGCGACGTCTTGCCGTACACCTTGCCGCAGCCCGGGATGTGGCAGCTGTGCAGGCCCTTGCGCCTCAGGCTCGCTCCGGCCGGGCCCAGCCGCTGCCTCCTGGCAGTTGGGGCAGTCGCAGGTGGCGCGGCCGGAATAGCGGCGGGCAGAGCGCGCCGAGCTCCCCCCGGCGGCGGCGGCCGCGGCGCCCGAGATCATGGCGCTGGCAGCTGCGGCCGCCACGGCGGCGCTGGAGTCCGAGTAGGAGGGCAGCACCGGCTTAAAGCCGTCCTGAGCCAGCAGGTGCTGGCTGGTCGAGAGCAAGTGCGAGGCGGCGGCGGCCGAGGAGCCGAGGCCCGTGGAGCTGAAGGCCGAGTGTGTGAGCGAGCTGAAGTCGGGGTTGTAGGTGCCGAGCTGCGAGTGCAGCGAGGCCTGGGGGGCGCCCGAGTGCAGCGAGCTCTGGAGCCCCCCAGCGGGGTTCTGCACCTCCAGCCACGAGCCCGGGCTGCTGTGCACGTCCCACCACGACGACGCCGCGCCGTTGGTCACCTCGCCCGCCGCCAGCGTCGAGTGGAAGCCCGACTTGTACCAGGACTCGTACGGGTGCGCCATGCCCACGCGCGGGTACAGGCCGTCGGCCGCCGTCGTGTGCACCTTGGAGATGAAGGCCGACTGGCCGCCCGCCTCCTGCGGGGACACTCCGGCAGCCGCCGCCGCGGCAGCCGCCGAGTTGGAAAAGAGGCCGCCGTAGTCGCTGCTGAAAGCGGACGACGTGGGGGACGTGGAGGCCAGGCAGAAGGCGCTGTTCGCTGCGCCCGAGCCGCCCGCCAGGCCGCCCGAGCCGCGGCCACCGGTGGCCACGGCGAAGCCCGAGAGGCTGGAGCCGAGGTTGCAGCTGGACGAGGAGCGCTTCCAGGGGTGGAAGCCGCCCTTGGCGAAGGCGCTTGACTCCGGCAGCGTCGTCAGCGGGCTCGTGTTGCCGATCTTGTTGCAGGTCGCCGCCAGCATGGCCAACGGGGTCGTTCCGAAGCGCGGCTCTTCCTAGAGTGGGTGGGGTGAGGGAGGGAGCAAGGAGAAGGAGAACAGGAAGAAGTGGGAGGAAGACACAAAGTGCACCCGTGAGCAGCCTCGTTTCCCCGCAGCTGGTCCCGGGGGGTCGTGGCTCCCGGGCTCGCGCCTCCTCCCCGAGCGCTCGCCCAGGATGCGCCGCGCCCCGCGCGGGGCTGAGGCCATCCCAAGGGCGAGTCCCGGCGGTGGAAAGTTGTTCTTCGGTGGGGCTACAAATCAAAGATGTTTCAGTTCTCCCCGTCTCATCCGCTGCAACCCCTACCCAGGGCCGGACTCGGGTTGCTCGCTTCCCGCTCGCCGTAAGCCCGCTCCTCACCGAGGCCCCCAAATCGCCCTTCGGAGTAAAGCACGGAAGTAAACACAACGACAGCAAACACCGGGTGAGGGCGGAGGGGGCCGAAACAGCGGCTCGGGGGCGGGGGAAACTTGGGACACTGCTTCCAAGGGTGGCTACAACTTGACTTTTTTTAAAAAATAGAGAACGTTTTTAATGTTTACACCCCACCCCCGAAAAACCCTCGATAATGAAAACAAGAATCCGAGGAGAAGGGACCCAGCGATGGATTTCAAAGTCACAAGCGAACTGGAGAGCCACAGAAGTGTAAATGTTTGTTAACGTGACTACACGGACTGCAAAACGATTAAGGCTGTTTTCTGGAAACACCACTGTCGCGTAATTGCAACAATCCCCGGAGCAAGGGGGGATGGGGTATAAATCACCAGGGGAAGAAAAGAAACCTCTAGGTTTTCTTTAAAGCCACATTAAAAAAAAAAAAAAACACTTGCTTAACAAATCATTTTCTTACAAAGGCATCTCCTAGGTTTCAATAACTTAGAAAGGATCAGTCCCAGAAATGCGGAAAGTGCTAAAAGGAGCTGAAGCTGCAGTCCGGCAGCAACAGTTTCTCCGGGGCAGCGGACGCGGAGAAGCCATAACGAAAATTTACTGCAGTTAGAACAAGCAAATGCCTTGCCGCACTTCGACTTACCCCGAGTATAGACGTGGCCATAGCAGGTCCCTGGGCTGCGCGGCAGGGCCGGGAGCGGGGCTGAGCCTGGCGGCTGCTCGGGAAAGCTGCTCGGATCACGCGCAGCTCCCGCGTCCCCGCGCTCGCGCCGAGCGGACTCCGGGCTCCCGCCGGCTAAACTCAGCCTAAGTGAGAGGAGCACCCGCTTTGAAGTGCCGCTGGCTGCGCCTCTCGCCCAATGAGGGCGCAGGCGGAGCAGACGGGAGCTGCCCCGCAGCCAATCAGACGCGCCGAGGGGCCCAAGCCAGGGCTCCCGGCGCGTGCCAGTCAAGGCGGCTAGCGAGGTGTTGGGGCGGGGAGGGGGGGCGCGGGCTAGAGACTAAAGAAATTACAGCGCAATTAAAAATTCACACACACACACCAAGCCAGGTTTAAGTAGCGCTGAGACCAAGCCACAAGCCCCCCGAACCACTCCAAGATGATGCAAGTTAGAACTGACAGTCCTACTCCACTCCCCACTTGTGGGAAAGAAGGCAAGAGGGGAGGGGGCGCCGAGGCGGAGGCCGCACCAGCAAGGCCTAAGTCAAGACGGAAATGTCAACGCTTACTTTGTGTGTCTAGGCTCTCTCCCGCGGAGCACAACTTCAGCTGGAATCCATCATTCTCGCTCACAATTTTATCATTGTCGTTTGCCTTCTAAACAGTTCCCTTTCCCCACTGGATTCGGTTTCTCCCACTCCAGAGTCACATTGAAGAGAGGGCGCGAAAGGACAGCTCCTCTGAGAGGAAAGAAATAGGCCTCTCCGTCCAGGTCTACACCCACAGACTTGTTGGGAGGGCCTGGAGCCTGTGCATCCTGCTATTTCCCCCAGAGGTCTAAGTGACTTCCTAATTGTCGCTCTGGCCTCTGACCCGGGTGGTAATACAAGTGCCACTCACACCAGAAGCTTCTAGTGGTAATTGAGGGCACCCTTTGTACCGTTTCGCCAGCGCCTAGATACCAGGTTAACCCAGTTGTCAAATACGACTAAACAGTTGGAAGTGCTGATTATCTGCCGGGTTTCGCAGGGGGCTGGCGTGGGGGTGGGAGGCATCAACCCATGCAACACGCTGCACGAAGCCGCTTATTTTCACGTTATAACAACTTTGGAAACATAGACCGGCGCGAGCTGCGTCCGCCCCCACCGCCACCCCCGCTGAAGCTACAGCTTGCTCGGCTGTTTGTTTAAACCGGTGAAGATCTGCACGTCACGTTTCAGCCTGGAGTCGAGTTTTCTCGCCCCAGCTTCAACCCACTCCCACTCCAGACCTCCTGGGCCTAGAGGCTCTTCTGTACAGCAAAGACACCGTGTTGAGAGTTGGGCTCTCCCCACGCAGCGCCCTGCTTTCGTGGACGTGCTCCAGGAGACTCTCATGGGGACCTCCATCCGCAAGTGAGGGGGACAAGGCCACACGTGAGCGCCTCCACATTTTTCAGGCTGAAAGCATCCTGAAGTCCTCTCCGAATCTTGTCGGTGTGAAAAGAGGTGTCCTCAGACAGACAACTGCGCGTGCTGGAGACTCTCAGCCATTGCTAAGCTGTTTGCTTTTCTTTCTGGGTCTCGCTTTCTCTTTCTTCTTCAGGGCAGTTGGAGCTGCTCTTGAACCAGAAATACCAGCGTCCTTGGACAGACCTGGGTACTGGTTTTAATGTACCACATTCCCCTCCAAACCCACATCCTGCTTTTTAAAAGGCTGTAACCACGAACCCCAAATGCTTGGGTGCAAAAGAAGAGTTGTTGCCGAGGGGAACAAGTAAGGAGGAGTGGAACTGTGCCCCCAGTGTTTTCTCTCCTCTTTGCAATATCTCTTGGCCCAAAAGTGCGACCACTGTGGCTCTTTTCTCGGCCCTAAGATGGAGCCTACATGCATCCTGGTACACTCGGTGGGTGGGAAGGGTGTATGGGTTGCTTTCTTTGCTTTTCGTTATAATACCTTTGCTCAGAATGCCCTCCCCACCTCCCCCCACGCACACACTTTGTTTTAAGGTGCCAAAAGCACCGAGGAAATTGTGACAGAGAAAGAAGAAGGGGAGAAGAGGTGAGAGTGAGAAGAACCGCGGCTATCCTGAAGCTCTGTGACCTGGAGGATTGTGGTGGAAATGGGGCGTGGGGGTGAAGGTCTCAAAGCCTCGGGGGTCTCAGGGTGGAAGGTTAAGGGAGAATCCAAGCAGCCTGGAAGAGCCAGAAAGCCCGGCAGGGGGACCCGGTAGCCGTTCCCAACAGGTGACTTCTGCCCTGGAAGGGGAGACTGGTGCTCGGCTTCCCGTAGAGTCTCCGCGTCGATTTACTAATAGAGGGATTGTTAAGTGGCAGCGAGGCGTTTCCGACTCACCCACTGCAGCCGGGGTAGGCGAAGCGCGGAGGTTTCCCCTTACCACCTCCTCCCCCACCTCCAACACACCCCCTCCTTAAGGAAACCTGACAACGTAATAAATAAGACAATCCGAAAAGCCACTTAGCACTAGTGACATTTTCAAGTCAACCATTTAAAACAGCTCACGCTGGCACTTCGGGCTCCGGGAGCCTGGTTGCCTTCCTCTTCTCCTTCTCCTCCTCTGCTCCCCTCCCCCTCTTGCCGTTTTCAATGTGGTTCCAGCTGTCAGACTCTCTACGTGGGCACTCGGATATGTCTTTAGATGCACGCGTCCAGATAACAATAAAAGTTAGGGAAATCCTCCAAACGAACGCAGGCCGACACCCCGGCCACTTCAACTCTAAGGTGGGGCCCCAAGGAAATCTTCCCAAGGAAGTCCAGTTTTTTTTTTTTTTCCGTGTGACAGATTTTTTCATCCTCTAAAAAATCTAGTTTTTAAACAAAGATCAATGTGTTATGCTAAAGTGTTGAGCTGACTGTTAAAACATTTGGGGAAATAATGACAATGTAACAAAGGCCTGGTTTGGAGTGAATCATCACCCTTTTAAAAGTTAAAGCAATTTTCGGGAGAATAGCTTTCAGCAAACGCTTTACATTATTCAAAACGGCCAAATAATGCTCTATTATAGCGCCTGAATGCTGCCAGTCAGCCCCTAAGTGCAATTTGTGCAAAGGCCCCGGTGCCTTATCTCCACTTCTTTATAAAGAGGTGAATATAAAACAATTTCTTCCAAACCCAGACAGAGAGCACGAAAATTGCTTCCCTTTCTGCAATCAGGGCAATTTAACTGGAGTGCAATTAGCACTATTAAATGTCGATTCTGCATAAACAAATCTGACTGAGCAGCGAAAGTGGGGTGAGAACCTCATATACACTGAAACTGATTTTTTAAAATTATGTATCCGGGTCCTTTACAATTGATCCGTGACGTTTTCATCTTGGAATATATTTACATCGCAAATACACTATGGTTAAATCAACATAATTTTTTTTGAAAAAAAATTCAATAGGAATCCTAATAAAGAAGAATAGGGTAATTAAAGGGAAGAGTTCACTTCCTTTGAACAAATATTGTTTCTCCCATCTTGCCTCTCCCGAGAGCTTTGATCTGAGCAACTGCTCAAGTTGCTGCGTTTAGAAGGCAAAGCCGGGGAAACAATTCCGTCATTAGCGCTGATCCAAAGGATTGGAGCTCCTACACCGCAGGAAAAAAAAATGCTTCTCCCCGATGCACAGGAAGCAGGGTGGGGACAGGGAGGACCATCTATCTTCTGAATAATTCGAAATATTAGGTGGCTGCCCCGTCTCCGCGGGGCTTCAGCCACTCGCAGAGTGAGCAGCGGATATACAGCACCAGGGTGGGGTGAGGTAGACTCGGGGAGACTTGAGGATATGGGTGGGAGGGGAGGCGTTGGGGGAGAAGGAACCGAAGGTTCTCGCATGGGCTGTGCTGGCTGCTGCCAAAGCCTCGACCACCAGGACCGGGATGCCCTGGGGCGGGGACAGGGGAGAGGGAAGCCAGAGGAGCCAGTAAAAAGCTTTTTATCTGACCTGACCTCCTCCCACCTGCCTTTATTTACTTATTTGGTAAGCCACAGCGCTCCCTTTTTGAATCATTTGCTCAGTTAATTATGCTTTTCATTTGCATGATCTACACTAGAGCAGTGATTATCAGGTCAGCACGGTGTGGGGATTGGGCAGATACATTAATAACTTGGGTTAAAAAAAAAAAAAGCTGCCCCTGTGTACCATAGTCGCCTGCCATGAACAAGGGCGAAGGAAGCGGGTACAGACAGAAGTGCCTGTTGAGTGCAGTGAATCCTTTCCACAGTTGGAGCTTGCCAGTTGTGGGTGCAAATGAAATGCAGCTTTTGATTAGAAGGGAATCTTTCATAGTTAACACATATTTATATTTTAAAAAGCACCAGCCTTGAGATCAAATGGAGAAAATTAATTGAAAATTGAGGAACTCTCCCACAATTTCTGCTGAGCTTTCAGTTAATACTTGCTCTATAACGCCCTAATTCCAGCCTAACCCTTGCATATAAAAGAGCCTGGAAGGATCTTTTCTCTACCTCAGAAGGGATACTGCCATTTAGAGGTGGCAGGAGATGCAAATCCTTCTTGCCTGTAAGGTTTACTGGAGAAAGTGAAAACCCTCGTCTATTAAGTACACTCCAAACATTTGCTACACAACTAATTTTCTGCTGCTAGGTGTATCTGGGCCATATATTTTAAGCCTGCCTTGATCTGTTTATCTGAGCCAAAAATGCATTAACAATTAAAGGAAAGACTCCGGTGTGTCAAAGGAAGGAAGGTGACTGTAGACTGTGTGATGATTTTAATGACTGCAATTATTGGAAGATTATTCAACAAGCATCATAGATTTGTTTACTGCATTACTCAGAAACTATGGGGGGCCTATTGGGCTTGGAGTTTCACCTTCTTCCCTCCATTACCAACTACCACAGAGGGGTCTTAGACCTAAGCAAGTGTGTCATTCAGTGTTGGCTTTCTTCTTTTTTAGAGCATTTCTACCAAAATAAGGCACAATTTGTTGTCTCAGCCAACTTAAATGGAACCTCCTCTGGAACATTAATCTTTTGAGTTAGTATCCAAAAAAAAAAAAAAAAAAAAAAANAAAAAGCCAAAGGCCAGAGGATTCTTGTCATTACTCAGCTCCTCCCAGCCAGGGTCCCAGTTTCCTCGGTTTTACTCTTTCATAGGCAGCTTTTGAGGATACTTCCAACTCAACCTCCTCCATCCAGGGCTTGGAGGAGGCACTACCACCACAAGATGTTAGGCAGGAGTTTAGGCATATCTCCAGGACTTGGTATTGGAGAAAGTTTGGCTTCTTCTTCCTTCCTTTTAGCATGCCCCTCCCCCCATATTATGTGCTATCACGACTCCTGGTGTTACCATGTTAGAAATAAGTAAATCAAAAGGAAAGGGATGACTAAGCGAATACCCGTTTCCCGCTAAGGAAGTTTTTCCTGTATATACAGACATAAAGGATGCAACTAAGGAAGGTTTCTTGTCTGATATAAACAATAAACAATACATCATTGCCTGGGCTTTGCTCATTTGAGAATTAGTAATTTGTTAAAGAAAAAAGAGAGAGAGAGAAAGAGAGAGAGATAATTACTAATTTAGAAGTGGGCTTTGGAAAGAAAAGAAAAGAATAGTAAATACGTCCAGTAACCCCCCCACCCCGCTCCCTCCCCTGAAGCACCGAGACTCCAGTGGCCAGGCCACTGTGGTGCTCCTCCTGGGTCTGTAATCATCCAGTCTCAAGATGAAGGTGGACTTTAGCTGGAAAGGAAACGTTCCCTGTTCAAACAGGAATCTGCCGAACTCTGCAAGTGGCAATTAGGAGCCTATTACAAGCCATTAGATTGATCAATGTACCTTAAACAATGCGGATGATTAATATGGCTGATTTACAGGGGGAAGAAAAGGGAAAGGCTGGGACGGCAGCTTCGTTACATCCGTTGTACTGTTCTGGAGAAGACCCGGGTTCAGCCCCTGTTCATCACTGCTTGGAACCACCAGAGCGATTTATTTAGAAAACTTTTCAAGCAGGGACACAGGCTCGCCTGGCTTGTCCGGTGGGTGGCGAGATGCACATTCTTTGCCCCTTTCTCTACTTTCTAAGGAAAAGCTTAGAAAGACCAAGGCCAGGAGGAGCAGCCGGGGGCGGGGGGGGGGGTCACAGCGAAGCCACTCCCCTAACGGAGGACACCGCCAGGAGCGGTCCCAGCTGCCTTCCTTCCCCGGGTCTGTCCCCGGAGAGGGGGAGGGACTTACGTACTTGTTTAACGCAGTGTTGGAGAGCTGTGTGGCCTCCTAATTACGGCAGGAACACAGAACCATTAGCCCTTGAAGTTTCAGGCGCGACTCGGGGAGGAGCGGCGACCCAGCTCCCCGCATGCACATGACGCGGGGGTAGAGGGGTGGGGTGGGAGGGGACTCCGCGGAACAGAACTCCTAGCTGGGACTGAGAATTTTGGCTAACGTGGAGAAGACAAAATTACGACAGAGTTGAAGCGATCAAAGCTGGCCCCCGCCACCCCTCCTCCCGCCCTCCTTCCCGGCCCAAAGTCTGTTTGTAGTTGTCTCTGCTGCAGACGCTCGTCGGTCTTCTCACGACAAGGAAATTCCTGCCAGTTTTTCCAGAGCCTGCAAGGAGAGGACAGATGCACTTCACACTTCCCAGAGGAGAATTCCCTTTGTCTTATCTCCCCCTCCCCCAGTCTGTTTTGGCTCTGCGGTGAGGAAGATGGTGCTTGGAAAGACCCTGGGCGCCGAGGGGGGCGTTTGTAACCAAGTCCCCCATCCAGCTCTGCCCCTGCTGCTCCCTCCTTTTCCTCCTTCCTCTTTTTTCTCTTTCCCAACCTTCTCTCTTCCTTTCCCCCTCTCTCCTTCCTATCCTCTAGATCCTCTTACCACTCAAGTCTTCTCCCGGGTTCCTGCTCCCAGAGTTTGGGCAGGCACTGTTTCTTTCCCAGCCTTAATGGTTTGGCCGGAAAGGGCTTCGTCCTGGCTTGTTCATGGATATCTGGAACAAATCCTTGTGTGTGTACCTAAATGTGGAATGGGAAGCATAATGAGTTGATAATGGGGCACAGAGGGAAGAGGGAGAAAACAGAAACTACTTGCTTTGGGAGAGTTGCTTCCTGTGTCTTTTGCACCCTGTGCGGGATGGGAACCCAGAAGTGGGAAACTCTTCTAGGTGGATCACGATTTCACACACCCACACACTCCACTACCAACTGCTCTTATCTGCACTTTATTGCCCCATATGTTTTGTCTCCTGAGTTCTGCTCTCAGTTAGTTCTTTTCAATCCCCTGCTTCCTAGGATTTCTCAGGGTCCTCCAGCGCAGTGAGTAGCTGAGGAAGAAGGTTGGTTATAAGATTCCCACCCTGGCACCCCTGTACCGTGATATCCCCGGGAACAGGCCTGTCCTGGGTCCACACGTCCGTGCTTTCTGGAGTCCTGCCATTCTAGAGTCCAACCCTGAGCGGTTGGCCTCGCCTGTCACACCCACCGATGGATGTCACACCCACCCCCATGGCGAGACCAGAATGACACCTCCACCCTGACTCGCTTCTTGGAGTACACATAGGGGAAGAGGGAGGCTCCGCGCACATTACACACGTGCGCCTCCCCCGGCCCTTCCTCCTGCTGCCGCATGCAGAATGCACATTGATGACATAGACACACTTACTCGGGCACGCGCCAGCGGCGTCCATCGTCCTTCCCAGCCGGGCAGCAGCAGGCGAGACGCCCCTGAGGCAGGTGACACCGCCGCGGGGAGGCGGGCTTGGCGCTCCAGATGCCTACCTGGGCCCGGAGACGTTCAGGTCGCCCAGAGTCCGCTGCGGGCCTCCGGGGCCTGGTGGCCGGCCGCCTTGCCAGGGCTGAGCCTCACCTCAGCCTCCTGCCGAGCCCCGCGTGCCGGCTCCAGCTCTGCGCGGGGCTCGGGGCCTCCGCGTCCGTAGGCCCCCGAGAACCCCTCTTCCAGAAGCCTGCCGCCCGCCCGCCTTCCATCGCCTCGGCTACATCTGGGATGCATTGCCCCCTAATTGTCAACCCCATTATTGTGATCAAGTGAACGTCGCTAATCTCTACATTTATTGTTTAGGTAAATAGAGGCTGCGTTTAATCAATACGCAGGACTCCAGCCCTCGCTGCGCCAAGTAATTTAAGTCAACGGTGAAGATTTCAGTGTGTGCGTAATTATAGAGCACGCGGAATATTCACTCCAGCCTAATCCCACAGCTCCCCTCCGACCCGGGGGAGCGGCAGGAGAGAACGTGAGGAATCTCCACCCTCCAAGGGATCGAGGGACGGCTCCCTCCGGGGAAGAAAAGGATTCTGTGGCAGTGATGCCGCGCGCCCGGCGCGGGGGCCTGCGGCTGGACTGGGGACCGCTCTCACTTCCGAGCGGCCAGCTCCGGCGCTCGGCGCCCTCTCCCTGCGGGCTTTCGGATCCCTCCACTCTTAATCTGCCGCAGTGAAGGGGGTGGTTCCCCCCCGTCAGGTCCCCGCCGCGCGGGAAGGCTGAGGGCGGGGCCCGGGAGGCGGGTCGCCGGGTGCTCCAGTCGCCCCGGCCTCCGCCAGCAGTCTCGCCTTCCCCCCGCAGCTCCCTTCCCCGCCGGAACTCTAATGCCAAGCCTGGGCGCGCAGAGAGCGGGTTATTTGCGCTTCTTAAATAGCTATTGTTTCTTAATTAAGAGAACTTTAGCCCAACCTAGTCGAGAGGATCTGGGATTCGCAGCAGGGGGTGGTCAGGCCTGCGGAGGCCGGCTCTGGAGAGCCGTGGTGTCGGCTCCTCACAGCAGCTTGGCTGCTGGAGTGGCCTTCCAGGGAGGGCCTCAGGGCCACGGCGGGGAGAGGGCTAGCTGGAAATCTTCCCGGTGGCTACTGAAAGAACCGAGCTCTCCCGGCGCCCTGGGGTGGGACCCAGGAGGTTAACCCTACAGTCTGAGGCACTAACACTTTCTCCTTGGGCATTTTGTCGCTGGCCTTTTCTGTTTCTCCTGGTGCCTCTTTCTGCCGCTCCATTCCCGGGAATGTTGGATATAAACAACCAGTAACTCTGGTTGTAATCAGATACCCGCCTTTCGTGGAGGGGTCCCGCTTTATTTAAATAAGCTGGATTCTAAAGTCAACTCATCATTTGCAAGTTTAGGGTGTCCGCGCAACCACCGAACTAAATTACAGCTGGAGCTTGAATGAAGGCTGACAGTATTGGATGGCAGCTGGCTGTTTTTAATTTTTGGAATTCAACAGTTCTCTTATAAGGTATCTCTCTGCTTTCTCTTTCCCTTAAAAGTTAAATAGCATTTAGAACAAGAGGAAAATTAAATACAAATGTCAGTGCAATTCTGAAATCCTTTTTCTTTCTGTTACTTCTTCCTGAGCCTCCCCTCTGCGGGCCCCAAGCCTCCACCCAAGCCTGTGACTCTCCTCTCCAGCTTTTCAGAACTTTCGCCACTGTGCTGCAAATCAGCGTGGCCAGTGAGTCCAGAGGACAGATAACTATGAATTCAGACTCTTGTTTGGAATATCAGCTTAACTTTTTCTGGGCTGTGGTTGTTTTTAAGCTAGGACAAGGAGAAGAGAGGCAAGGGGGCTGATGGTCAGAACTGCTGGGCCCTTTGGGACTTTCAGGAGCTGGGTGTGAGCAAAGGTCCACCGCTTGTTGCTGTGTTCTTGAGCAGACCAGGAAACTTCACAGTTTCTTCCCCTGTAAACTGAAACTAATAATTTAAACTTGGAAGGATTGTTATAAAAGTTAAATAAAACTATATATAGGACAATCCTGGCAATATGCTCAAAACTTAATAGTTGAGCTTTAAAAAAAGCCCTTGCCTCTTGTTTTCCACTGAAATAGCATTCCCACCTTAAACTTACTGTGGAACTAAAGCCAAAACCAATAGCTACTGTAAGACAGAATTTTCGTTTGAGTGTGGAAAGAACAGGGCCTAGTACAGAATCAGGTTGGGTAAAGATGAATGTAGTAACAGCTAACAGTTGCCTCTTTGGGAAGAAGTAAGGTTAGCTACTCTAATCCGCAGCACGTCCCATAGGCCCAGCTTTCACAGGTCTGCACTTGGGAAAGAGGAAGCCTTGTCTCTACTAGACATGGTGAACATTAATCGGGCGCTTATTATATGCCAGGCCCCCTGCCAAGTGCTTTACACACAGCATTTCATTTAATCCACATGATAAATCTTATCAGGTATTACTGCTATCTCTCTTTTTTAAACTTTTATTATGGAAAATCTCAAATATTTATTATAAAAGTAAAGAGAATATGATAATGAGCCCCTCTGTGTTCATCAGCCAGCATCAACAATTGTCAGCTCCTAGCCAAGCTTGTTTAATCTCTACCCCATCCATTTCCTCTTCCCTATTTTAATGCAAATCTCAGACATCATATCATTTATTTGTAAATATCCCAGTATGTCTTAGAATATCCAAAGACTCTTAAAGAAAAACAACCTAAAACCATAATACCATGTTATAATCATACCTAAACACATTTGAAGCAATTCCTTAATATTATCAAATGTCTAATCAGTGTTCAAAGTCTCCCCAGTTACCTCATAAATGAGTTTTTACAATTGCTTTTTTTCCTTTCAAATCAGATCTAAACAATATCCGCACATTTAGACTCTCAAGTCTCTTCTAATCTATAGGTCCTTCTTCTTCTATGTCTTTCCTTGCAATTTATTTATTGAAGTAACCGTGATGTTTGTCCTGATATCCTTTTTAGAAATGAAGAAGCAGAATCAGAGAGGTTAAAGGAATTTAGTAAAAGGTAAAAAGGAATTCAGTCCTAGCTAGGTCTGACTCCAGAGTCCAAGCCCTTAATGGCTTTATTATATTCCCTTTAAGTCAAGTGATGAAAAGCAAGACACAGGAAAACACAATCACCCATAAAAGATTTCAGAACATGCACGACTCTCCTAAGTAACCAGTTCCTTTACCAAGTGCCCACAGAAAACCCTTCACTTAAAACCCAGGCAGGGTTTGAAATGTGGGTAAAGAAATTGAAAACAGGATAACTCAGTATCCTTATGTTTTGAATCTAACTAAATAATTCTTGTATGCAAATATATCTGTAACCTGGTGAAAGAGCTTTTATTTCCAACAAATATTTAGCAAAGCAAAAACATTTATTGAATCTGCCAGTTTCCTTTTCCTCTCTTCTCCTCCTTTAGTTTCCTCCTATTTCCCCCTTTTTTCTGCCCTCAATAGTTAGATAAGGAGAAAATATCTCTTTTAAGTAGTTATTTTAAAATACCAGTCAAATTAACAATTTGGTAGTTTGATATGTGATATCTGGCTTTTGTTACAGTAGTTTTGAAACCACAGTTACCCTAGCAACTGAATACATTTTTTTCTTTTAAAAAATTTTAGCTGTCGAGAAGAAAAAAAAAAAAAAAAGAAAGAAAGAAGGAAAAAGAAAACTTCTTGCCAGAATTTTCCCATAATAGCTCCCATTAACTGCAGTGACTTCTATTGGAGAGGCCAGCACTGCTGTCTCCTGCTGTCACCAGTCATTCACTGATCTAGCAGATGTTTTGTTTGATAAGGCCAATTTGAGCTTTATAAAACATTTATGTTTTCACCTCCAAGGAGCAAATACCAGTAAGGATGGGATTCAGCATCTATCCCTGGATACCATACAAGGGCCTCAACCTGCCAGTGGAGTTTCTAGGTGAGAAGAAATACTAAAACAAACCTAAAGACTTCATTTATTTTTTTTAAAAGGGGGGGATGGTTAAACGCATTAGATCAGTCCCTAGAGACTTAGCAAGAGGAAAAGAGTGAGGAGAAGAGTCAAAAGAGCCAAGAGGAAAAGAGTGAGGAGAAGAGCCAATAGCAGATGGAATCTTTCTGGAAAACACCTGGTGGATATGTGTCCAAAGAGGGCAATGATGCTAGTTAGCGAGATGAGGGAATAAGAGAGGGAGTGATGTACACTGCGTTGAGTTTTAGAGATTTGATCAACTGTGTGTTAGCATTTCAAGGAGGCAAAGTAGAGAAGAATCAGCAAGGGGCAAAGGTGTCTGTTAGGGCTTTTGGAGCAAGTAGACTCTGAGCCTTTGTGAGAAACTTCACGTGCTTCTGAATAAAATTCGTCTCACAATCATACTCCTAGCACACGTAGCCTTAGATTACTCTTTCTTTCCAACAAAACAAAACAAAACAAAACACCAACAACTACTTTTATAGAATTACAAATATTCAAAATCATTTCTCTTGAGTAGCAGGAAGTTTGGTTTCAAGAGGTGGGGCTATGGTGTGAGTAAATTAAAAGAAGTGCTGGGTAGTTCTGTTCTTGTTGGTAAGATGCCTCCTTTTATGAATCTCCTGTGGGATTGTTTATTTTGTCATTCTGCAGAAGACCCCCCCCCAAGAAAAATAGAATTGAGGTTGAGGAAGTCCCCGTCTGCAATATAATAGCTCAACAAAATGAAGATTCCAGTCCTTCAGTTTTACTTTAGATCGCCCTACTGAGGTAAAATATTTTGACTTGAGGAATTACATTTTTAGCCAGGATGAGAACTTAAAAAGAGAGAGGAAGGGAATGTCAATTCCATTCGCAGAAAATGTAATTTCTCCACAGTAAACTCACCCTGCACAACAACAATAGTTTTGCAGATATATGCACATTCCTCTCTACGTCAAAATAGAAGGGGGAAAAAAAAGAGCAGAACCAGCAACGCCCCAGTTAGGGGTTTTTCTCAACTACTTGAACAATTAAGGAAATGTGCTGCTTCTTTTTTCCCCGGGTTTTTTTGAGATATAATTGACATATAACATTGTGTATGTCGAAGGTGTGCAATATGTTGATTCGATGCACATATATATTGTGCAATGATTACCACAATAAGGTTAGTTAACGCATCCATCACCTCATGTAATTACCATTTTTGTTGTGGGGGTGGTGAGAACATTTAAGATCTACTCTTTTAGCAACTTCCAAATACACAATACAGTATTTTTCACTCTTGTCACCATGCTATACAGCCGTAGATCCCCAGAACTTACTCATCTCATGACCGGAAGTTTTTAACTTTCCACCAACATCTCCTCGTTTCTCCCCCAGCCAGCCACTCAGGAATTCGGATAGAGTACAGTGGGGATGGATGACTCATCTCTGCTCCACCATATTTGAAGCCTCAGCTGAGAAGACTCAAGACTGAACTCTTGTCTCCTGAATGAGTCTTCATTCACACGTCTGGCCGTTGATGCTGGTCCTCAGCCAGGATACCCATATGTGGTCCCTCCTGGTCGTTTCCCTGCAAGGGCTAGTTTGGACTTCCCCACAGCGTGCATGTGAATTCCTGGAGTGAATGTCCCAGGGGAGCAAGATGAAACTCATGGCATTTTTGCGATCATTCTGCAGTGCTCTGTTGGTTGGGGCAGGCACAGATGTTTACCCAGTTTAGAGGGGAAAGGACATTAAACCCCACCTCTCCAAGGGAGAAATGTTTAGGTCGCATTATAGAAACAGCACTTAGGATCCAAGATACTGTTTCAGCCCCTTTTGGAAAATACTGTCTGCAACAATATATGTATATCTATAAGGGAGCTTCCTAACGGAGTGCAGACAGTTAACGTTTGAAAACTACTTTTTACTGCCTGTGGCAGTTGAAAATTAAAGCTTTTCCTCAAAGACTGAGATGTAAAGCAGGATTTTACATACTGCCTATGCTTTCTTTATTAGGGATTATTTTCCACTAGTTTCTTGGAAGTATAAAATTTGCAATGTGTTAACATTTTGCTCTCACATGCACAATTATTAAGTACATTACAATTCTTTAAACTTCTCATCAGCAGATAAATAACATCAGGCCCAGAAATTTCTGTACCTATGGGAGTTTCTGTTTTGGCTCAAAACACTACAATGAGGCTATTGACCTAATAACTCCATCACTCACATCTCTTTAAAATAAAATTTGACAGATTGCTTTAATAGGGGACTATTGATAATAGAAAAAATAATGCTCAATGTCTCAGTTGTGCATTCTTTTTTACGAGCTTGTATTTGATTATGCAATGAAGAGGTTTGGACTGTTAGAAATCAGCCTGCATCTTTAAAAGAAACTTTAATAATTTTCTTTGTTACTACAGGTCTTTTTTTTTTAATATGAAAAAAGACTGAGGAGATGTCCTAATGTTTGGTTAACAAATTAAAAACCTATGTTTGAATGCTTTAATATCCTGGTCCTATTTCACTGTGTCATCAGGGGTTGATTTACCAGCTGTAAAATTACATAAGAAATCTTTTCAATGTAGAACTGTTGACAATATTTGAACTTCTGTATGTATACTGTGCTCTTCTGATAATGACTCCATCAGTTGTGACAGCTCGCTGTAGCTCACCCAGACTAGCTCTGAAATCAGGGATGCATTTACAGAGATCTGAGACGGGTCATGAGGCTGGGTTTGATTTCAGCATCCAATGCTTGTGATAAATTCAACAGTTCAGGCCTTTTTCACCCTTCTCCAAGTCCTTTCTGCAAATTTTATGAACAAAACATCTCTTTTAAGAACCTAACCATTGGAATATTTGGATAGCCTATCAATTAAGAAAGCAAGAGAGATATCGATTATATAGCAAGGACAGACCCAGGAGAAAGGAATTTTGGAAGCTGACCATCTGTCATTTTAAAACATTAAGTTGAATGTAACACACCTCAATTAATAGTTATATTAGATGAGGAGGCGTTAGCTCAGAGGTAACCCATCTTTCCAGGTGCCTAACTCCACTATAATGGAGAAATACAGGAAGAAGTACACAGAAATGTGAATAAGTTAGGATTCATTTGGCTACCTGTGTCGAAACAATGAGAAGCCAAGGTAAATGTATTGTCCTGAAGTTGAGAAAATCGAAGTTTACTTCTAAACTGACGTGGTGACTCCATGATCACCAGGGATCTGACTCCTCTCCTGGTGTCTCCCCTACTTAGCTTAGTATGCAGCCTTGTAGATCAAGGTGCTTAAGTTCCAGCTACTGATTCCATGTTCTAGTCAGCAAAAAGGAGGAAGGGCAAATAAAACATATTCCCTCCCTTTAAGAATACTTCCCAGGAGCTAAACTCAACACTTCAGTTTAACATATCCTAGAGCAGAATGTTACTCACATCCAGGTGCAAGGAAGGTTGAGAAATCGTCTTTATTCTTCATGGCCATGTTCCTAGCTAAAAAAGCTATAACCAAGGGAAAGAGGGAGGTGAGACACGGGAGGGCAAATAGTATCCCCTACCACAAAATTAGTGCTTTGGGGAGGAGCGATGACCAAAACCCAACAACCTGCTGTGCTAAGACAAGTTTATACACACTCGTAAACTTCATTCTATCCAAGTGAACATCAAGAATGATGTCTAAATGAGACAAAGTATTATCGATGTTGCTAAGTATGAAAATGGCATTGTGGTTATGTTAAAATAATGCTCTTTTTAAAGATTCGTAGTGACTATGAAGAGATAAAATAACATGATCTCCAGGACTTGCTTAACTTTTTAAAATTATTATTTATTTTTTAGTAATCTCTATACTCAACATGGGACTTGAACTCACAACCCTGAGACCAGGAGTCCTGTGCTCCTCCATCTGAGCCAGCCAGGTGCCCCTCTCTGGGATTTACTTCAAACAGTTTTGCAAAGGAAAAAATGGGCAGGGTGGGGGAAGATGAAGGAAACATGGTCAGATATTGATAACTTTAAATTTGCAGTTATAGGTATGTAGGATTTATCATCCTACTCCTTTTTAGTATTTTTGAAATATTTCACAATAGAAAATTCTTTGTAAATAAACAGGATCAAAATTTCTAAATCCTAAATGATAATATGAGTTCCTTATAGCCTTGGCCAAACTGCTGAATGTTTTGGAGTCTCGGCTTCTTTGTACGTAAAATGCAGATGATAAAACTTGTCCTAACCGGTTAACAGAGCTGCGCTGAAGGTCAAATGTAAAAATGCTTGTGAAAGTGTTTCAGAACCTATAATGTAGTATGGTATCAGTTATTGTTAATGATATGCTTGCTGTCATTTTTGTTATCATTATTAATGTGAGGGCAGAGGCCATGTCTCATTATTCACTGCTGTGTCTCCAGTGACTAGTAAAATGCCTGACACATAATAGATAGGAAATAAATGTTGGATGAGTAAGAACAAAAATTGTTAAGAATAAAATATGTATCTGAAATTGAGGCGTTAGAAGAGACCTGAGAAATAATCCAATAACCTCATATGACAGATGAGGAAACTGAGGCTCAGAGCAATGAAATGACTGGTTTAAAGTGACACAGGGTGGCAGAATTTCAGTACAATGGAAGAAGCAAAGGCATAGTCAGCCTTAGAACCACAAGGGAAATACCAGAGACCCAGAGAGAATTTTATTCCCTTTTTGACTACCTTGGGAAAATACGCCATAATATCATCATGTTATTTCCTGTTACAGTCCCAAGGAACAGTGCATTCTCTAGCAGTACTCAGATTTGGTTCTATTAACTACTGTTTCCAAACAGGAGGCTAACCAGTGGGAACTCAAAAATCCTTTTGTCATGCAAATGTGTTGGTTCTAATAAGGGCCCCATCATAAGAATTGGTCTTGTAGATGGAACAACTATTTACAATCTTTTCTTTAAAAGTTCTCATAATACTGTTACATAATCTTTATGGTCAAGGGCTGTGAATTTGATCCAAACCTTTCATAGGAAATTCTCCGCTTGAGTATGTATCTGAATCAATGTCCTGACACAGCAGGGCTGAGTTAGGGCACATTTGCAGATGAGCACTCTATTTTAATGTGTTGGATACGGATGCTCAACACTCTCCAGGAGAATAACAGCAGAAAGCAAACGTCAAGTCGCCGAGATTCCAATAATAGAAATGACCAGACATTTATTTATTTTGGCATAAAATAAATATGTATTTTTGCACATGAGTCTATGGCTTGGTTAGGTAGTTCTGCTGGTCTGAGCTGGGCTTTGTGGATCTCATCTGGGTTCACTTGAATCTGGGATCAGCTGGCAGGTCACCAGGAGCTAATTTGACTAGGTTGGCCAGGGATGAGATGACTTACTCCTGCATTCTTGTCCTCTAGCAGGCTAACCCAGGCTTGCTCTCACGCGGAGGCAGGGTTTCAAAAGAGCATACAGAAGCGTGGAAGGCTACTTGAGTTCTCAGCTCAGAACGGACATGTTTACTTCTGCTGAATTGTACTTACTGGTTAAGCAAGCAACAAGGCCAGTAGAGATTGAGAAGTAGGGAAGGGACGCCTGGGCAGCGCAGTTGTTAAGCTTCTGCCTTCGGCTCAGGGTGTGATCCCGGCGTTCGGGGATCGAGTCCCATATCGGGCTCCTCCGCTGGGAGCCTGCTTCTTCCTCTCCCACTCCCCCTGCTTGTGTTCCTTCTCTCGCTGGCTCTCTCTCTGTCACATAAATAAATAAAATCTTAAAAAAAAAATAAAAATAAAAAAAAGAAGTAGGGAAAATAGATTCCACCTCAAGATGGGAGAAGCTGCAAAGTCCCATCATTAAGAGGCATGGATACTGGGAAGAGAAGAATTGAGGCCATCTTTGCTATCAGTCTACCGTAATAAGGACGGGATTGTGCTAGGGGTACCTTAGTGAGGTTTCTCCTTGGAGTGCTCCCCACTAACCAGACACACAGCCCTCAAAATGCTTTACCTCTTGAGTTAGAAGAAGGGGAAAACTTCATGGGAATAGTGGAGAAAATCTTGAAGTCAGGCAGTCTGGAAACAGGCATAAGACTTTAGAAAGTTATAGCAGCGCCTGGGTGGCTCAGTGGGTTATGCATCTGCCTTCGGCTCAGCTCATGAACCCAGAGTCTTGGGACTGAGCCCCGCATTGGGCTCCCTGCTCAGCAGGGAACCTGCTTCTCCCTCTCCCTCTGCTCCTCCCCCTTACTTGTGCTCATGCTCTTGCTCTCTGTCTGTCAAATAAAGGGATAAAATCTCTTTAAAAAAAGAGATCTTAGAAAGTTACAAAAATAGGCCTAGATGTTATTTTTCTGTGCTTTCCAAAGCCGGCCTATGGCCAGTAACAACACAGATTTCTATGTTCTAGGCATTAAATTCTTTGCATATAGCAGCTCATTTAATCCTTACAACCACCTATGAGATATCATTATTCCTTCTTTATGGATACGGTGATAAAGGCTTGGGGAGGTTAAAGATTGAGCAGCCTGGTCGAGGTCTCTCAGCCCTAGGTGAGGGAGTGTGGTTTCAAACCCCACGCACTCTGATTTCAAGGCCAGTAGGAGATAGTAAACACTATGCTGTCTAGTCTCCTAAAATGCAGACACTCCCTCTCCCCTGCAAATAGCATTGCACATCCATTTGGAGGTACAGAAAAAACCTGACAGTCTCAACTTAAATAAGTAATAGAATTTTCATTTGCAGTTAATATGGTAAAGCAGGTTGGTGTCAAGTCAGAAAGCAGGAGTCAACAAACTTTCCTATCAAGGGCCAGAGAATAAATATTTTGGGCTTGTGCGTCGTATGGTCTCTGCTGGATTCTCAAGTCTGTTTTTGCAGTACAAAAGCAGCCAGAGACAATGTGTAAATGAATGAGTGGCTATGTGCCAACAAAATTTTATTTACAAAAATAGGTGGCTAGCCAGATTTGTCATACAGAATTTGAAACCAAGCCAGGACTTAGCAAAAAAGTACTTTGTTCCGAAGGACAGTTTGACGTGTTCTTCAAATCCTCTCAAACATAATAATAATAATCACGCACCTTATAATAATTCATATATGCTACTAATAAAAGATATTTCTACAAATAAGGCAAAATCATGACTGTCACACGAACACTGAAAAGTACATGTCAAAGATTTTATTTAACTCATTAATTAATGAGGGAAACAGTAAGAGGTTAAAATCCTTTCAAAAAAGAATCCGAAGAACAAACACATAAGGCAGCATTCAGGAATGCTGAAATTAATTTGCTAGTAGATGAAGACTGATCAATATTTACAGGGAATAAAATGTAATGTTTGTAATCATCTCTTCTACAGGGTAACGGTCAGTTGCATCATCGCCGGACACAAAATTTATTTATAGGAATATAAGACTATTTATAGGAATGTAAGAATATTTATAGGCATATAAGAATATCTATCACCCAAGAAAGTAGAATAGACTAATAAATATTATTATATAATAATAAAATATATAATATAATTATTTAAAAACTAAAAGACATGTGAAGAAGCAGGAAAATTATAAGGAGAAAAATCAATCATTAGCAATGGGAGAAAACTGACACAGATGATAGAATTCGGAAGTAAAGACATTGAAATAGTTATCTCAACTGTACTGCATATGTTCCAAAATCTAGTAGTAGTTTTCAACAGAGGAGTGTTTCTTTCCCCCAGGCAACATCCGGGAATGTCTGGAGACAGTTTGGTTGTCACGATTTGGTAGAAGCGGTGCTACTGGCATGCAGTGGCTAGAAGGCAAGGTTGCTGCTCGCCATCGTACAGTGTGGAGGACAGCCCCCACGATGAAGAATCATCCAGCCCAAAATGTCAGTCGTGCTGAGCTCCAGAAACCCTGAACTAGGGGAAAGATTGAATATGTTCAGTGGAGATATGGAAGATCTGAAAAAGACACAAATTGAATTTGTAGAGATGAAAACAATGACAGAGATGAAAAACACACTGGATAGGACTAATTATAGATTGGATATTGCAGAAAAACCAGGAGCGAACTTGAAGACATGGCAGTCTAAACTATACACAATGAATGCAGACAGAAACAAGTCTGGGGGAACAAAAGGAACAGAGCATCAGTGAACTGTGGGACAACTTCAAGTGGCCTAATATACGTATAATTGGAGCCCTGACAGAAAGAGGGGTGGGTACGACAGAAAAAAAAATCTTGGAAAAAATAAAAAGCCAAAATTTTTCCTAATTTGATAAAAACTAGATCCAAGAAGTTCAATAAACCCCAAGCACAGAAACATGAAGGCAGCATCATGATCAAATTGCTTAAAACAAGGTATAAAGAGAAAATACTAAGAGTAACCAGAGGTAAAAAAAGACATGACGTGTACAGAGGAACAAAGATAATGATGACAGAATATTTCTTGACAGAAACAAAATAAACAATAAAAAACAAGCAACATCTTTAAAGTACTGAAACAAAAGACTATCATAGAGATACTATGCTAAAATATCTTTTAAAAATGAAGGCAAAATGAAGACTTTTTCAGGCATTAAAAAGATGAAAGAATTCATCACCAGTGTTATCCACACTGCGAAAAATGTTAAAGGAAATCTTTTGGGCAGAAATATGAAAGTACCAAAAAGAGTCAAGAGTATTGGAAATGGTAACAATGTAGGTAAATGTGTTACATTTTTTCTTATTATTTCAATTATTTAAAATGGTAATTGACTGCTTAAACAACAGTCAATGTGGGGTTTACAACATATGTCAAAGTGAAAAGCCTGACAGTAATAGGACAAAGTGCTGGTTTACCTGGAGGGGAGATGAAGGGGGGATGTCTAGGAATTCTTGTCTGTGACTGAATGAATGGTTTATTAAACTTAGTAGAAGTATCAGGAAACTTGTCTGGCCTAGAGGCTGAGTCAAGCTCCCCCATTTGGTAAGTATAATATTTCTTTCCTAGAGAAAAGAAGAAGGAAGCCAGGTGGAGACTGTTTTGTGCAGCCACTCAATATGGATTTCTTCATCAATAATATGGGTCACGGTTTGATTCTCCTTTTGAACATCCTATCCATGGGGTCCAAAGCCATTCATTAAGCAGGCTTTAGTAGTTCAGCCTGTCTTACTGTGTAGATTGAGATTGGGGAACAAGCATTCAGGAAGGTTCTCCTTTAGAGTACATGACAAAGAACAGACCGGCAAGCTGGCTTTCCTAAAGCCAGGAGGACACGGCTACTAGGATACTCAGATGGTGAAGCCCAACCTGGCTTAGTGGTTCTGCCTGTGAAGCTTATGGGCAGATAGTCCCCCTCTATACAAGGCCTGGGTGTACTTCCCCAAACCTTTTTATTTGTCCCTAGTGTGAGAACACAGAAGAAAATGGTAAACCTTTTTATAATCACAGGGAGGCAAAGATAAATCTAAATATAAGACCAAGGCAGAAATGAGGAATGTGGCCTCATTTACCAGTCCTTGGGATTCACTTTATGCCAGCATTGTATTAAGCAACTGATTTACCTAATGTTTTCATAGATTTGACCAATCATCATGACGTTATGTAGACACAGAACTAGAAATAATTTGTGTTCAAAAGTGGGGCTGCAAAAAAAAAAAAAAAAAGACAGAGGCAGGCAAACCATAAGAGACTTTTAATTGTAGAGAACAAACTGGGAGTTGTGGAGGGGAGATGGGGGCGGTTACAGGGTGATGGGCATTAAGGAGGGCACTTGGTGTAAAGAGCACAGGGTGTAAAAAAAAAAAAAAGTGGGGCTGCAGCATTTGGCCTTAAAGATGCCAAGCCTAGAAATTGTAAAACTTGGATTCTTAGGATAAAATATAACTGAAAGACAGGGGCGCCTGGATGGCGCATCGTTAAGCGTCTGCCTTTGGCTCAGGGTGTGATCCTGGAGTCGTGGGATCGAGCCCCACATCAGGCTCTTCCACTAGGAGCCTGCTTCTTGCTCTCCCACTCCCCCTGCTTGTGTTCCCTCTCTCGCTGGCTGTCTCTCTGTCACATAAATAAATAAAAATCTTAAAAAAATATATAACTGAAAGACAAACTAATTATGGCGTGGAGCTTCATTAGCTATAAAACCCCACAGAAAGCTGTCTGGTTCCTTGCGCTTCTGTGCGCTTTTCTAATATATGATTTTGCTTGTAACACTGTTGGGAATGTTGGAAATCAACTGAATTGTTTATACAAACTCATAAATGCAAATTGATTTCTCCCTCTATACAATACTCTGGGAATTAGTAATGTTTTGACCAAAAATGACGATTCCCTTAAAAGTAAGCACATGGTTTTTATTTGAAGAGACAAGCTGATAACAGTCTTAATTTGAGCACAGTGAAAATCTTTTTAATGAACGTGGGGAAGCTGGATATATTATGTCAACAACCTGTTTGTTATCAACCTTCCAAATAAGCGAAAAAGTCCTAGGTAGAAAATTAAGATTAACACCCATTACGTTTCTTTTGTGCAGCATGTTTTTATCTAAGCCATTTGGACTCAAGCACTTCATCTGGATTTTACATAGATTGCATAGTTGACAAACACGGTTAATGGAGAGCTACTGTGCTAATCTGCATGGTTATTGTATGAATGAACTTTTTGCTAGTTTATGTTGCAATGAGAAACATGCAAATATCTTAATAGCTTATAACAACAAAGGTTTATTTCTCACTCATGGAATGAGTTAGCTGAGGCTCTGTGCTCAATGTGTGCTCATTTCAGGATCCAGGTTGAACGGGATGAAGGAGCAACATCCATTTAGGACACTCATTATTATGGCAGCGTGTAAAGAGTGCAATGGCTGAACCATGCAATGGCTCTCAAGCTTCTGTCTCAGCTTGGCCAAAACAAATCACATTGGTAAACCTAATGTTAATAAGTGAGGAAGTATGTGCCTCCCCTATGAAGGGACTGCAAGTCACATGGAAATGTGTAGGATATATCATTTTCTTACAGGAAATGTGATGAATAATTAAGAACAGTAATGCAATCTTCCAGTTATTAAATGGGATGCATCTGATGAGGAAATAATTCAACAGACTGTGCTGTTCTGATCCTTCAAATAAGACCAACCTGATTATTTATGTAGTATCCTTGCAAATTTCATCACTACACTTCCAGTTTAAGAATCATGAAACTTCTAGTGAAATATCAACCATTGCTACTCAGCACATTTGTGTTTTGGGTGGAAAGATGGAGCAGAAATGTTTCCTTAACAGGACCCATCACTAACTAGCTATGCCAAAGATCATGGCGATTCTGTGTAACAGAAGCGCTCAAAAGCATTTCTTCCCAAATATGTTCTTTTTAAAATGTATGGCAGACACCACCATTCGCAGTTCCTATTACTGTTTATACCTCTGTCCTTTAAACTTTGTTCCCTACTCAAAATCTTTTCTTGAGAAGAGCTGCCATTGATTTTTTCCAGTATTCCATCAAGATGCCACATTGTCTGAAGCTGGATGTCAGTGGATTTCCTTCCAGCAGTTCCTGTAGCTGTAATCATCCCCACGGACCTTCACGTTAGCTCACTGTATAGGAGCTGGTGATTATCCTGATGCCACAAACATGTGCTGGGCAGGGAACGATTTTCGAGGAGCTGTGCTACTGTACAGATTTTGTAAGTCTTCATCGTGATTCAAAGATTTGGATATGATGTTTGATTTTATCTATTTTTTTGAAAGAGATTGAGCTCCACCACAATTCAAGGACAGTCATTTTTGTCTGTTGCTTGATTCTACCCTATTTTTCAGTTTCCATTATGATATGGTGGCCTTCCTGATATTATTGTTACATTTTCTTTATTAGTGCATGCGAGAATTTACAGCCCCCCTTCCCGACCCCCCACCCCTCTGCCTGTAGAGATAAAATTATCTGTCATTATTATTGGACCAGAGGGGTCATCAAAGTGATTCTGGGTAATGGACAGACCTGATAGAGTCGGTAAAGGAGAGATTATTCATTGAGATTTGAACGTGCCTGTCATTGTTGCCAGGCACATGAGTGGAGAGTTGGAGGTTTCCAGAGGATGAAAACCAGCAACCGAGTAGATGACCCAACAGAGGTGTCAACTTTGAATTTGAAGATCAGGAATTCTGCTAACCCCTGGCAGGATGCTCATATAACATGCAACACGTGCTATGAGGACTAAGATGAGTGGGATTTGCTGAAGAAGCGAATGTTCCTTGAAATCCTTCACAATTCACCAGCAAAGGGTTTCAGCACTCCCAAAAGGGACTGAGAAGAAGGGTCTAGTGTAAAGCCCCATCTTCACCAGTGTGAAAGGGATGGCTAGCCAGTCACATTTTGTTTATTTATTTTTTTAAAGACTTTATTTATTTGAGAGAGAGAGAGAGAGAGTGCACAAGCAGGGGGGAGCGGCAGGCAGAAAGAAAGGGAGAAGCAACTCCCCACTGAGCAGGGAGCCTGATGTGGGGCTCGATTCCAGGACCCCAAGATCATGACCTGAGCTGAAGGCAGATGCTTAACTGACTGAGCAACCCAGGCGCCCCTAGCCAGTCAAATTTTAAACCAGAGAGGGAACTCTCTCCCTTCTGTGTGTAGGGGATTAGGAAAAGGCAGAATTCAAGAGACAAGGTGGCTGATGGCACCAGCTGGAGCACTGAGACCACATCCTGTGACAAGAAGCAGCAGGTGGTTTCTGGAAGAGATGGAGAATTCCATCAGTTCTGACTTTGGTGCCTGTCCAGATGTGCTCAGGCCAGCAGTGTGAGCAGTTTCAGCAAGTATCTATTTCAGACTGGGCAGGGGGTACAGCATGGATGCGGAGACTGTCAGTCAAAGCTAACCCGGGATTGAAAATTAGTTGCTTAGATAAGAAATTTGTGCTCTGTAAACTATAAAAAGGGAAAGGAAATCTCACGCCCCTCTCTCCAGGGAGGAGGAGTTGACAATCTGGTTAGACTTCAAGAAACTTATTAGTCTACAATTACCTGTAGGCAAGGTCACTGTGATTAAAAACATGCCTTTTCTTCCCCTCCTTGCTTTCATATGGTGAGCTGACACGGACCCCTGCTCAAAACACTCAGATATTTTGTTCCTTTGTGGTACTTTCTACTCACTCATGCAGCAGAAGGAATGAAATGAACTGAGGCCTGCCTCCTTGGGGATGCCTGGGTTATCTCTTTCTCTCTATCTTTTTCCACTAGATGTTTTAGTTCCCAGGTTAAGTCCCTTGCAGGGAGAGTATAGTCTTGCATGGTCCAGGTAAAACTAACTATATTCATAAGCAGTTTCAAAAGTCTTTCTTGTGCCTTGGACGTTTCTATGAAGAACATGATACACCAGCCTGAACCTGTTCCTAACTTGACATCCTTCTGTGGGTTGGAGAGAACTCACTCTCCCATGGGTAACATAAACAAAAACAAAAACAAAACAAAAAAACAAAAAACTCCACAAAAGAAGCAGGATTTTCAGGGCTACAAAATGTGTTCAGTGATGTTCAGATTCCAGGTCTACAAATGGTTTTCATTTGTTATAAATGTTTGCTTGGGATCATGATGGGATAAGCAATATACTGGGCAGAGGAATTACCATAAACATATTAGAAAATCCCTGCTTTGCAGGTGTTTTACATGTAGGAATTCTTTATTTGTAGACTGGGGAGAAAATGGGTGTTCTACAGCCCTTCCTATCCCAGCAGGCCTTTCCTTTTGGAGAATAATGAAAATATATCCTTCCCTATTTCTGCTGTCCTGAAAGATTGTATCCAGGAGGCATGTGACTCCAGAAGGTCCATTTGATGATGGGTGAATACTACAGATTAATTTGGCTAAATTTCTGGAAGTTGTACCCAACTATCCAGTCCCATTCGAAGTGATGCACAGGATAGCAGTTTGCTGCTGGCCTTCTGCAGTCTATTTTGTGACTGATGGAAGGACCAGCATCATGTAAATCATGAGAGCTTCAGATTCCCATACATCGCTCGCACAAGGAACAGGTCTGCGTGGGCCAGACAATGATTCATAAGTCAGAATGGAAACAAAAAAGGGTGGGAAGGTTAACAGTGCAACATGGAACTCACTTTGAGGCTTTCAGGGGTGGGACATGGTAAGGGAGAGTGTCGTGAAGCAGAGTTAACTGCTAGGATCACTGGGTGTACTGCCATCAGGAATCTCTCACCTTGTGCCAAGAACCATGAGCCAAGATGGGGTAACCCTAGAATTCAGCTGCTTACTAGAACTGGTCTGGTAATTTGATGGTCTGCTGGGAGCAGGAAGACAGAAATGTAACATTGAATTGAGAACATTCCTGGGTACGTCAAAGGAAGACCATGACGTGGCATTTGCCACTTTTGGATTCCTTATGTCTGAGTTATGACACAATTTAGATCCAAAAATTCTCAAAACATAAGTTACAAGTATGATTACTTCAGGTAAACATCTTTGTTCACATTTGATCAGAACTTAATGGATTGCTTTTAGTTTAACTGAAATATAGTTCAACATTCAATATTATTGTAGCATCATTACACCCAAGGTTCAGAAGTGAAAATTTCTTTTCCTAGGGTTTCTTGCGTTGACTGATGGCTGGAGCTCAATATTATGTGGATGAGCCAATGACTATATCCACACTTATAACTCCACGAATATTATTGAATATATAGTACTTGAAAAGTAGGCTCAAAGTGAACTAAATTATGGATCCTGTTGGAAAAGAGTTAAGGTCTACATACCAAAATATCCTGATGAAATGTCAAAAATGTAACGTCCAACATTGAGAAGTTTGCAAGTTAATTTTTTTCCAGACTGTCATCATCATGGGACAATGTAAAGGTAGGCTTCAAATATTAGTTTGCCCTCAGTGCCTACTTCTGTTCAATTTTTTCAAGTTTAAACAGTCACCTCTCTTCACCATTTTAAAATCCATGTTATTAATATTAATAGAGTGTTTCAGTTCTCACAATACTCTGCTTCATAAAGACACTTGCCAGGCATTTTTGTTCTTTTTAAAAAGAAAATTCATAAAGAATTCAAAAAGAAAAATCAAAGAAAAAGTCATCAAGTTCATTCTTCTACAGTGTACAATTCGGTGGTTTTTAGTATATTCTTAAGATTGTTCAATGGTCACCACTATATAATTACAGAACATTTTATCGTTTCAGACGAGATCGGGCGTGTTCAGGGTGGTATGGCTGTAGACAATATTTTATCATTCCAAAAAAGAAACCCTGAACCCATGCGCAGTAGCCTCCCATTCTCCTATGCCCCCAGTCCACGGCAACCACTGATCTACTTTCTGTCTCTTTGGATTTGCCTCTATGGATATTTCGTATAAATGGAACCATATAGTATGTAGCCTTTGCATCTGGCTTCTTTCACTTAGTATAATGTTTTCAGGGTCCATGCATATTTTAGCATGAATCAGTACTCTATTCCTTTTAATGGCTAAATAATATTCCTGTATGACTATACTATTTTTGTTTATCCCAGTCACCAGTTGGTGGACATTAGGTTGTTTCCAGTTTTTGGCTATCATAAGTAATGCTGCTGTGAACATTTGTTTATAAGATTTTCTGTGAAAATATGGCTTCCATTTTCTTGGGTACTTAAGAATGGAATTACTGGGTCATATGGTAATTCTATATTTGACTATTTTAGGAATTGCCAAACTGTTTTCCAAAGAGGCTGTGCTATTTTATATTCTCACTGTCACTGTATGCGACTTCCAATTTCTCCATATCCCTGCCAACATTTGTTATTGTCTTTTTCATTACAGCCACCCTAGTGGGTGTGAAGTGGTATCTCATTTGCATTTCCCTAATGACTAATGGTGTTGAGCAAGCATGTGCTTTATGGCCATTTGTATACCGTCTTTGGAGAAATGTCTATTCAGGTTCTTTGCCCATTTTTTTCATTGGGTTATTTTTTAAATTTTTTTTTTTAAAGATTTTATTTATTCATTTGACAGAGACAGCCAGCGAGAGAGGGAACACAAGCAGGGGGAGTGGGAGAGGAAGAAGCAGGGCTCCCAGTGGAGGAGCCTGGGGGCTTGATTCCATAACTCCGGGATCAAGCCCTGAGCCGAAGCAGATGCCTAATGACTGAGCCACCCAGGTGCCCCATGTTTTTTTAAATTGTTGAGCTGTAAGAGTTCTTTATGTATTCTGGATACTAGACCCTTATAGATATATGATTTGCAAATACTTTCTCCTATTCTATGGACTATCTTCAGTTTCTTGATAGTGGTATCCTTTGAAGCACACCAGTGTTTAAATTTTTTTTTCTGCCCAAAGTTTTATTGTTTCCATTTGGTCTAGGGCTTGGGAGAGGGCTGCAGGTAGTTACATAGCTGTCTAGTGGCTGCAGGAAGAGACTCACGTACAAGCCTTGGCACCAGGGTATTCCAGGAGAGCTGCCCCAAAGGCCACCGGGCTCTGGAGGCTCCTAGTGGTGCTTGAGGGTGAACCCTTCCTTCGAAGAGATGCTGGCCCAGCCCAGCCAGGGCAGGTGAGTCAGGCGGTTGCCCAGCTTCTGGATGAGTTTCACCTCCTCATTCAGGAAGTGGCTCTTCGGGAAGTGGGGGAGCTGGGGGTCTGCACGGGCAGAACCCGGGCATGCAGCCCAAGAGGCGGGCCAGGCTCTTCTCTGGGACCCTGGTGGCACCCTGGGCTCCAGGCTTCTAGCCGGCTCTTCCGGCGCGGCTTCTGCACATCCTGGAAGAGGGCGCGGCTGCGGGCCTTTGCTCTTCTCACCACCCCGGGAAGCCTTGGCTGCTGCGCTCTAGGGCCACATCCCCGGGGGGGGGGGCAAAATGGAAGCCCAGAGAGAGGTAGCTGTAGGAGGCCCACAGATGCCTGTTGACCAGGGGGTTGACAGCAGCCTCCACCTCAGTGCAATAATTCTGATGAATCTGGGAACTCGAGGTTGGTCGGCAATAAGGAGGTAAGCCCCCAAAACGGCATCGGCTGGCCCTGGAGGCAGAGGATGGCTAGAGTATGTTTCTGAAGGGAAAAGAGGTTGGAGGGTGGTCGCAGGCTGGAAGAAGGGGCGTCTGCTGGGTCTGTTACACCCCCTCTTTTTTAAAAAAATTATTTATTTGAGAGACAGAGTGAGTGCGTGAGAGAGCATAAGGGTGGGGAGGGGGGGAGGAAGGAGAGGCAGAGGGAGAAGCAGGCTCCCCACAGAGCAGGGAACCTGACGGGGGGCTCCATCCCAGGACCCCAGAATCATAACCCAACCAAGGCAGATGCTTAACTGACGGAGCCACCCAGGCGCCCCACATCCAGTCTTAAAGCAAGACACAGATCCTCAGTACCACCATGTGCACTGCCCAGTTTTTAATTTTGAAGAGATCTAGTTTATGTAATTAAAAAAATATATTTTATATATTTATTTGACAAGAGAGAGAGACAGCCAGTGAGAGAGGGAACACAAGCAGGGGGAGTGGGAGAGGAAGAAGCAGGGTCCCAGCCGGAGCAGGGAGCCCGATGTGGGGCTCGATCCTAGGACCCTGGAATCAGGCCCTGAGCCGAAGGCAGACGCTTAAGGATTGAGCTACCCAGGCGTCCCTAGCTTATGTAGTTTTTACTTTGGTTGCTTGTGTCATATCAAAGAAACCATTGCCTAATCCAAGGTCGTGAAGATTTAACCCTATGTTTTCTTTTAAGAATTTTACAGTTTTAGTTCTTGCATTTAGGTCTTCGATCCATTATTTTTAGATTTTATTTATTTATTTGAGAGAGAGAGAGAGTGAGCGCAAGAACAAGAGGCGTGCGGAGGGGGGAGGGAAGGGCAGAGGGAGAAGGAGAAACGGTCTCCCGCTCAGCAGGGAACCAGATGTTGGGCTCTATTCCAGAACCGGGGGTCACGACCTGAGCCAAAGGGAGAGCTTAACCTACTGAGCCATCCAGGTGCCCAGTCTTTGATCCATTTTTAATTAATATTTGAATATCATGTTTGTTAGGGGTCCAACTTCATTCCTTTGCATATGGATATCTATTCTGTTTTCTTTTCTTTTCCCTTTTTCTTTTTTGAGAGAGAGAAAGCGAGCAGGTCAGAGGGAGAGTGAGAATCTTAAGCAGTCTCCAGTCCAGCATAGAGCCTGACAACTAGGACAAGAGTCCCAGACAACTGACTGAGCCATCCCGGTGCCCATCTATTCCATTTTCTAGGCAGTTTTGCTTCTATTAAAAAATATGGCCAGTGTTGATAAAAGAACTGATATAATTCTTATGAAATGCAGTATTAACAATAAAATTAGTACTCAGAATTTCTGATTTCTAGGTTCTTGTCCAAATTACACCAGTTTTCATCTAAGAGAAACTACTAAATCTCTTTTGTTTAACTTTGAAATAATTTGAGCATCATAGATTTGTATAAATCTCTGAAATACCAACTGTCTCCAGGTTTTGGTAGTTTCTTACAGGGCATTTTCAAAGAGCGAACTGCTTGAACTGACTTTGAGTTCCCCAGTTGGCAATTGGAATTCTGAACATGAAGCAAACATAGTTTTTAACCAATAGTGAACTGTATATTTTGTATGTTTTATTTAAGCATTACTTGCTCTCCATATATTTATAGCAGTGATTGGACAGCCAATATTTTCAGCTATACCCTCTTATTTCCTGGCATTTTCTTGGCTTGGCTTTAGTCAATTGTAGCTGCTAAATTTGAATCCTGTTCTCTCACCTATAAGGCTCCGTTGCCTGTTTGTAACTAGAAGTATGGGGCTGTATTATTCAGAACTAATCAATGAAATGACAAATATCCTGAATGAGTAAAATTTGGTTTCATCTCCCCCATTTTTGAAATTAGTGCACTTTGTCATTTAGCATTCCTGGTCAAGGAAACATTGACTCCCTTTGAGGATGTTACAGGAAAAAAAAAAGCATATATAGCAATGCACCTGTGTTCCTCAAAGACATCTAGATCTAAGGTTATTCTCCAACCTGGTTGCTGTGGAACTGGAATTCTAACAAGCAGGTGCCGTAAGCAAGAATGTGAATTATTAATGCACCAGAGCATTGTCACCAACAGACCACAAAATCTATTTTAAAAATTCTTTTACATATATAGTACAGATTCTGTTCTGGCACTGTGTGCTCTAAAAGCTGCAGATACACTTTAGAAAACACTGATGAAGCCATTACTGTTCTGTCCATTTGTTCATAGTGTATGTCATTATTCAAGAAATTTAAGAACCATAATGACGGAGGGGCGCCTGGGTGGCACAGCAGTTAGGCGTCTGCCTTCGGCTCAGGGCATGATCCCGGTGTTGTGGGATCAAGTCCCACATCGGGCTCCTCCACTGTGAGCCTGCTTCTTCCTCTCCCACTCCCCCTGCTTGTGTTGCCTCTCTTGCTGGCTGTCTCTATCTCTGTCAAATAAATAAATAAAATTCT
>NC_048219.1:142513901-142518004 GCF_002007445.2 Ailuropoda melanoleuca | reverse complement strand
AAGAACCATAATGACGGAAAATCACACAGAAAGAAAAGTAAAGGAACATGGACTCTGTCAGAAACAAGGGCTACATTTTTATTCAAGAGGTCCCTAATGATGGAAAATCACAGTGAAAGGCAGAGGCGAAACCGGGATTCCATAAAGGACCTGACACACACCAGTAGTACAAGTAGGAGAACAGTCATAGCAGACGCGTAAAAATAAAGAAAAACAAAATTAACGAGAGACAAGCTGTACTGGGGCTGACGCACAAAACAGCAGCAAATCACAGTGAATTCTGAAGATTAATTTCAAAGAATCTTCTGAAATAAGCAAGGAGACAGACAGCATCAATATTAATGAAGCTGGAATGGAACTCCAAAAGAGCCACAGCGGAAAATGGCACATGAATGTTTTGTTTTTAAATGGATTGTAGATTGGATCACAGGACCGTCAGGAAAATGAAGGGACATTCACAAGAACATCATAACAGGGCCAGCTGTGTGATAGGCAATTACAACATCAGTGCTAAAATCTCCAATGTAAAAGAAAAACATCAGTGTTGAAATAAAAGAAAATGTCAACAGTCTGCAGATGAGGTAAAAGAAAGTGAAGAATAGATTTTATTGAGACTCAATAGGCTGCACTATGTCAATATCGAATGTCTTTGATAAAACAGACAATAGGCATTCGAAGAAAGATCAAAATCTGATTCCATCTTGTCCTGCAGTTTCCCTTCAGACTGTCAGCTACAGCAGCTCTGGGATCAGCCCAATGCTTCCACCGCTTAAACTACTTGCGGGTTGTAAACTAGATGCCTTTGGAAGCCGTGTAACTTCGACAGGCTCCTCGAATTCTGCAGAGGTCTCTCTTGTGCATCCCTGTAAAGCCGATTTTAAAATGAACATTTTAAGTGTGTTAGTAGTGTAGGCTGCTTAGAGGAATTTTAGATCCCAAATTTTTATAAAATGAAGGACTTGTTATTAAAAGGCAAATTACCGTATCCCCGTTGGTTTTATGGAGTGCTGACTTCCAGATAGACAGGTGCAGGGGATGTGGAGCAATGTCATTGTGGCAGCCCACTTGGCATTTCCATTGCTATGTGGTACCACAGAGGGAGAAAATAACACCCACTTCAAGCTTTTTCTCTCTTCCTATAGCTCTACAGCATTTATGATTGCAGGTTGTCGAGCTGGCTTAACCACTCGCTGAGCCAAAGCCTGTTTGCCGAGGAAGGAAGAGTATCAGGGGGTTCACTTCCCATCCACAATTAGAAAAGCGAGTCATGTGTGGCACAAAACAGCCTCTGTGTGGTTGGGTTCTTCACCAGTCTCCCCCCAAAAGGTGGGTAGGAAGATACGGGCATTTCTGGGCAACTCAAACAAAAGGGACCCTTTCGCAAGTACTTTCCGCACTACCATAAGGAAATAATATTAGCACCGTAGTAATTTGATAATATGTCCAGAGATTCCTGGGTCCTCTTTCCTTCAAGAGCTGGCACTTAATTCCTCTCTCCTTGACAGGGGGATGGAATTAGTGACAAAATATGATGGAAATGGTGGGGCATGATGTTGAGGAGTAGGTCATAAAAGGCGTTGAGGTTTCCTTCTTGCTGTCTCTTGAATAAGCCACTCAGGGGAAAGCAGTGGCAATCTCATGAGGTAATCTCAAGAGGCACTCCAGCAATCCTATGGAGAGGCCTGTCTGAAGAGGGACTGAGCCCCCACACAGGCAGCGGCAGCCATGGAAGCCTTCTGTCAAGAACCATGTGAATGAACCGTCCTCTTGTCCTAGTCGGCCTTCAGAGGGCTGTAGCCACCTAACATCTGGAATGCAACCTCATGAGAGTCCCTGCGCCAGAATCCCTCAGCTAAATGTCCTAATTCCTCACCCACAGAAACTGTGAGATCATAAATGTTTGCTGTTTAAGCTACTAAGTTTGGGGGTGATCTACTACGTAATCGTAGCTGATGCAGGCCCCTGCCATTCATTTATGGTGTGTGTCGGGCTCCATGCAAGACTTCTTAAAAGAGAATAAGCTTCTCTAAAGAGGTCTAAGATCTCTAATTTCAATGCACATATGAATCAGCCTGTCAAAAATGCTATACTCTGTGGCTTATCCCCTGAAATACGGCCTATGACTCTATTTTAACTAGCTTCCCACGTAATTCTGATGCAGTTGGCTAGAACATACTATTAGAGAAATATTGCTTCAAACCTTTAGCCATTCCTTCAGAAAACCCAAAAACTGTATTGGAGTTTCTGGAAAGAGGAGATAGTGTATCCTGATGAAAGGATATTTTTAGAGACTAATAATTCCCCAAACCAGATCATTTAATTAAACAAGGTCTTCTTTGCTTTGGTGAACATAGTAGGTAGAATACCTATAGTCCTATAGTCGCCAGGGTATTTTTGAGTTGCATTTAGGGTAAATCTATAGGTAAAAATCTAGGGCTCATTTGGTCACAAGTTTATCTAATTTTTGGAGGCGAAGACAGGAGCATTTCATAGAGGCAGATAGCTGCCAACATAGTAGATCTGAGGGTCCTCAAAGGCTTTCCCCAGATAGAAATCTCCTTTACTTTCACAGGGTAGGTTAAATCCCTTCTCTTACCTTAACCATCTCTTTTAAAACGTAAGAACATAAAAAAATAAAAATAAAATGTAAATACCTTCAGGTCAGGTAACATTCTCAAACATTTGTCCCTCAAAGAGAGTGAAGGCATCAAATCTTTTTTTTTTTTCCTGTTAGTTTTAGAAAGTAATAGGGGAGTAGAGAAAAAGAAGGGCTGTTTCATGGAAACTATGATACCATCAGTCATAAGGAGCACCTTTATTGAGTTTTTTAAAGGTTTTTAAAAAATTTATCTGACACAGAGAGAAAGAGAGCACAAGAAGGGGGAACAGCAGAGGGAGAGGGAGAAGCAGACTCCCCGCTGAGCAGGGAACCTAACATACCTGGGGCTCCATTCCAGGACCCTGGGATCATGACCTGAGCCAAAGGCAGATGCTTAACCAACTGAGCCACCCAGGCACCCCTATTACATGTATTTTTAAAAAAGAAAGAGTATTTCCAATTATAATTGGAAGATGACATCAATTGTAAGGTATATTTTGATTTCTGAGATATTAAAATGTGAAAAAACATGCATCTTAGATGAACTAAGAGTAATTTTATGGCTGGCAATGGTGGTTATCAACCACTTATCACTGGTAAAAAGAGTCTGGAAAATGAAACTATTTCTCATTTTATGTTTTAAAATGCTAAAAATTATGATAGAAAGTAATATTGAAATTTTAAACTACTAATGAAATTATCATATTGGTTTGTGATAAAAACCAAAGCATCAAAAGTGATTCCTAACACTTCATACTTTTCTTTTCTTTTCTTTTTTTTTTGTTAAATGATTTTTTATTATATTATGTTAGTTACCATACAGTACATCCGCGGATTCCGATGTAAAGTTTGATGCTCCATTAGTTGTGTATAACACCCAGTGCACCATGCAATACGTGCCCTCCTTACTACCCATCACCGGTCTATCCCAGTCCCCCACCTCCCTCCCCTCTGAAGTCCTCAGTTTGTTTCTCATAGTCCATAGTCTCTCATGTTTCATTCCCCCTTCTGATTACCCCACCTTTCTTTATCCCTTTCTTCCCCTACCGATCATCCTAGTTCTTATGTTTCATAGATGAGAGAAATCATATAATTGTCTTTCTCTGCTTGACTTATTTCACTTAGCATTACCTGCTCCAGTGCCGTCCATGTTGCAGCAAATGTTGAGAATTCGTTCTTTCTTATAGCTGAGTAATATTCCATTGTATATATGGACCACAGCTTCTTAATCCAGTCATCTGTTGAAGGGCATCTCGGCTCCTTCCAGATTTAGCTATTGTGGACAATGCTGCTATGAACATTGGGGTGCATATGGCCCTTCTCTTCACTACGTCTGTATCTTTGGGGTAAACACCCAGTAGTGCAATGGCTGGGTCATAGGGTAGTTCAATTTTTAACTTTTTAAGGGACCTCCACACTGTTTTCCATAGTGTCTGTACCAACTTGCATTCCCACCAACAACGTAGGAGGGATCCCCTTTCTCCACATCCTCTCCAACAATTGT
>NC_048219.1:142513713-142513801 GCF_002007445.2 Ailuropoda melanoleuca | reverse complement strand
GACCCTGGCCGTCAGAGCCTCTAGTTTTGACTGCATTTGGCTCATAGAATTTTTAATTTCTGTCATATTCAGTCTCATTTCTTCCCTT